>NW_019416358.1:442628-477900 GCF_000390285.2 Anoplophora glabripennis
ATTAATATACAATACAAAACATATTTCTATAAAATCTATGTAGATCATAAAATTAAGAATAGAATTCGTTTAACCGTAAGTATCAAATATTTATTTTAAGTGCTGCCTATTTTTAAAGTAAGAAATTATATTTCTGGGTAGAAACTTAAAGTATTTAAATAAATAAATAATTTTCTTGAAAGAACAAAATATTTTCTTGCGTATATACAGGGTCGGAAAGTCCCCATGGTTCATCTGCCGTTACGTGAGAGCGATAAAGTAAGTCATAGAAATCCGTGCGATAGAGAAAGATGGCTATAATGAAAGCGTCTAATAGTCACCGCCCATTTCGCCCTTCCACAAATAAGAAGTGGATCGTATTTGTGGAAGGGCGAAATGGGCGGTGACTATTAGACGCCTTCATTATAGCCATCTTTCTCTATCGCACGGATTTCTATGACTTTCTTTATCGCTCACACGTAACGACCGATGAACCATGGGGACTTTCTGACCCTGTATAAACGTGCGATACCTTAGTAAAATAGTGGATGAAAAGGCTGAAGTTCGCGGTGTTACACTTCTTTGATTGCCACCATGACACTGTGAGCTAAACCCCATTGAACTAGTCTGAACGAATATAAAATTTTGTAATAACACAACTTCTAAATTGTGGGTAGCGCCATAAGAGTAACTAAATAAGAGGCTTTTATTGGATAGGGCGGATCGAACATGCATTCACTGAGGCCATCTCACGTTGTTGCAGCAAAATATTGTCCTTTATGGAAATTGTTAAACAGAAATCTGCAACCACAGATCAAATCTATATTTCCAAGCTTTCAGTCAACAGAAATATAATGCGTTGACTGAAATATTTCAATCAACGTAGAGTAGAATAGAATGTTTGAGGTTTGAGGTTATAGTTTATCTTCAGGACTTCAGGTAGGTTTAGGTCGCGTTTTATACATTAATAAATTTGTTTTGTTTTAGATTAACATAATAAGGGTTTATTGAATCAATCGTCTGAACTGCCTTACTGTTTTTTATTCGTTTTTTAATCCAAAATGGGTTTGCCTGGTAGAACTAAACGTCAATGTTGTGCTCCAAATTGCAAAAACATTTCTTACTATATGAATATCTGTAATACGTTCTATAGAAATAAAAGTTTTTTCATAATTACAAAAGACACAATTACTGTGGATAGAATCAGTTCGAAAATTTTGTAAATCAGAATTTACTCCGACAAACAGATCATTAGAAAATGTTTAAAAAACAGTAATAGGAAGTGCTGTGCCAACATTATTTTTAGGATCAACTACAAGTTCACCTATTAATTGTAATAATATCACCTCGGAATCCTCAGATAGTATCCAACATTCAGCAAAACAATTTGTTAACGTAACATTACAGAATTTTCATAGTACGAGCTGCTAAATTTCAATTTAGGATGATTTATCACCTCCACCTTTTAAAAAACCGAAATGCATACCTATAAAATTGTTATTTGCTATAAGTGTAGTATATTACATCGTACTGATAAAAACCAATTACTTCGAAACAAATGTATCTAACCATAATTTTTGTCAAGTCACTGTGCAATGCATTTTACATAAAGTCAAGTAAATAATTCTTTCAAATTCTTTAAAATTTGCAGTTTTTAATGGTTTCTTTAAAAAATAATTATTACAAGAGTCTCCCTGTACATTTTTTTGATATTTAAATATTTTCGAATTCATAACAAAATGAATTTTGTCACACAGACACTGCTTTAACTTTTTCATTTAACCAAGTGATAATGAAGGTATTTCATAAGTAATGGGTCATGGAAGAGGTGTTAATGGTTCACGTTAATTTCAATGATTAACTTAAACTATTAATAGCTGTTTTGTGATCTATTACTTATGAAACACTTTTTATTCTTTGTGTATTTTGTTACATTTAAATTTACCGCCATTATGGTGCAGCGACATCTATTAGATAGTNCATTTCTTACTATATGAGTATCTGTAATACGTTCTATAGAAATAAAAGTTTTTTCATAATTACAAAAGACACAATTACTGTGGATAGAATCAGTTCGAAAATTTTGTAAATCAGAATTTACTCCGACAAACAGATCATTAGAAAATGTTTAAAAAACAGTAATAGGAAGTGCTGTGCCAACATTATTTTTAGGATCAACTACAAGTTCACCTATTAATTGTAATAATATCACCTCGGAATCCTCAGATAGTATCCAACATTCAGCAAAACAATTTGTTTGTAACGTAACATTACAGAATTTTCATAGTACGAGCTGCCAAACTTCAATTTAGGATGATTTATCACCTCCACCTTTTAAAAAACCGAAATGCATACCTATAAAATTGTTATTTGCTATAAGTATATTACATCGTACTGATGAAAACTAATTACTTCGAAACAAATGTATCTTACCATAATTTTTGTCAAGTCACTGTGCAATGCATTTTACATCAAGTCAGGTAAATAATTCTGTCAAATTCTTTAAAATTTGCAGTTTTTAATGGTTTCTTTAAAAAATAATTATTACAAGAGTCTTCCTGTAAATTTTTTTGATATTTAAATATTTTCGAATTCATAACAAAATGAATTTTGTCACACAGTCACTGCTTTAACTTTTTCATTTAACCAAGTGATAATGAAGGTATTTCATAAGTGATGGGTCATGAAACAGGTGTTAATAGTTCACGTTAATTTCAATGATTAACTTAACTATTAATAGCTGTTTTGTGATCTATTACTTATGAAACACTTTTTATTCTTTGTGTATTTTGTTACATTTAAATTTACCGCCATTATGGTGCAGCGACATTTATTAGATAGTAGAATTAATGGTTATTCTAAAATTGTGTTTTCCAATGCAATTTCCTAAATTATTTTATAGTCTGTGGTTTCCGAGTGTGTCGTCTGCTACACCAGCTACAGATGGCGGCACTCTGCCGCTGCTGCCGACAGAATACACAGAATAAAAGCCTCTTATTTAGTTACTCATATGGGTAGTGCTCCCAATTTTTGGTGATGTTAGTACTTTTAATGTACATTGTATGCGGAGCGCAAATGGCTCCACCTGTCGTGCAGACTCCCAACTCAAATGGCTACAAAAAAAGTACTTTTAGTAGTTTTACTGATGTTATGTCCCTTACTGTTACTACGTAAACAGATATTTCGCACTTGTCCAGGTAGTGAAAGCATTGGTTCATAAAAAAAGTGTACGCAGGTAGTAATACGCCATATTTACCAAAGGTAATAATACTGAATACATACCTTCGAATACAGTACCTACGTACTTACCTGTTGGGTATACTGAGGTAAAATTGTAACAATAAGTTTAGCAAAATCAGCTGTTTATATGTATTTAACAATTTTTGGTTACCTCTAAAATTATACGCCCATGGAATCGCATTCTCCGCACGCCTTACCCATCATACATGAGAATAAGTCACTGCCTACTATTTTGGCTCTATTCATTTTATTTTTACTGTTTACTCAAACTGGAACGCTTTTTCGAGTTACCAAAACCACTGAATCAGGCGGTACGAAAATATACGCTGGGAAAATAATGTGTCTGTCGGCACAGCCGCGTGTCCGTATAAAAAACGCACGCTTTTGGAGAAAACCATTACTTTTATGGCTAATTTATATATTTTCGTCTCCACCGAAATAATTGACACGGAATATCAATAGCAATAAATAAAATGTGATTAGTGGCCGAGCGCTCAGGCAGGTGAATGTCGCAGGGCAGCGTCACAAGGCTGAGGTCACCGGGCAGAGCTGGAATCGCCTGCCCGGACCAGTAACTGCCTCTCTTAATTACCCATTACACAAACAGGCCGACTTTCTTTGATATAAACCGATAACAGTCGAGAGCCCTCCTCTATCACACGGTCTAGGGCAGCACTCCGGACGTCCCAACGGGTACGAGATCTGTTCTCAAGAAACAAGAAGGAAAAACTAGGTAATAAGTTTCAGTACGAGGTAGTAGTTTTTTGACATTGTAAAAATTTCAAAATTGTCTTTGTAAGAATGTGATTTACCTAATGGAATGCTATAAATGTAGGAAAGCGTTCTTTGGTCAAATTTAAGAGTATATAGTGTTATGTTTTATTGAAATTTTAATCGATTCTTTTCTCGGCAACCGAAACATAAAATTGTCGAATAAACACACATTTTTGAGATTGAATATATTTGAAATAAACACAGTGTGTGAATTACTGTAGTGAATTTAAATGAAAGATATTTATCAATAGTATAAGTTAAAATATTGTAATTAATAAATTTTCACGATAAAACGTCTCGACTGTCAAAATTATGACAAAAATTTAATTTGCATATTCATAAAACTATTTAAATGCACTCATGTAGTACAATTATGTTATAAAGAACAGTAGAGAACCATATTACAATATTAAATGTCAATTATAAGTTCTGGCATGAGCATATTTAATAATAGTGAAATTTTGACAAGTCATCGACGGATGATGAAGGTTTTTCACATATAATACTGATTCATGCAATAAAACTGGGATGTAAACAAAGCATAGTATATCTGTAACCAGAATGTATGTGTGGAACTAAACCTATGCATCTGTGAAAACTTTTATGTATCATATAAATGTTGACATTTGTTGTTCCGTTAGAATTTGTAAATTGTTAATTGTAAAAGTGTAGTAGGACTGCAAAATTATATGTGCAGAATGTAAAAGACCCTCATAACTTCATAAACTGTGATTAATCTCCAACCAAAGTTCAAATTGTTGTGTAAACTTTATAATACTGGATGGAACGAAGTACTTTGAAATTTTCTTTCGTTTACATCTGAAAACGAGCAAAGACTGTATAAAAGGTGTTTAAAGGGTTGTACTAAAGACATTGAAAGGACAGACATGCTGAGAATTAATCTATTTATCAAAATTTAGTTGAAATTTGTAAATATAGATAAAATTTTGACATGACTTTAAAATTAACCTAGAAACCCTGATTGGTGTCAAAAGATGCAAAAAATGCAAGGAAGCTGAAAATGTAAATTTCATGCATCATAATCCAATCCAAAAGTCAATATTTGCATAAATAAAATTTCAAAAATGTTTGTTATTGTTGCTATAGTAATTTTTATTTGTTTTTCACGATTATTAAAAGTAATCTCTGGGCTCGAGGTAGCCAGTCTTCCATGTTTACCTGTAGCAGTAACATCGCTAGTTTGCTCCTAGAAAAAACAATTGCTATCAATTAAAATCAACAAGATAGTAAAAAAAGTATCCTTATCAAGCCATCTTGGTGGTGAAATGTCGTGGACAGATACAGCTGTCAAAAGTCCGAAAGTCACATAAGTTGAAGTTATATAAGTTCGAAAAGTCATTGAGCAACATCAACACAAGTAATTGTAAAACAACAAATTGGAACAAGGTTAACAAGCATAAATAAAAAGTGACAAGTGAAATCTATAAAAAAAATAGTGTAATGCAGTTTTATCTGGAGGAATTCCAGTAAAAGAAACATACAAGGAAACTTCGGCAATCTTCGTGGCGAGACGTCATTTCAACGAGGAAACTTCAGAGCACTGCGACTACGGGCAGGAGGATTTACAGTGCAGCGCGGTTACATGCAGATTAAATAACCAGCAATAATTCTACGATCGTAAGTGTCGACAATTAGCTAAACAAATTTGCAAATTTGAAAATAAAGCGCTATATAAATTTCTACATTAAATGTTCCGCTGCATTTATGTATAATTAATGCACAATTTCATTGTCAACCAATTGAACTATTGAATAGTATAAAACACTATTATGCACTGTAACAGTAGAATTTAGGGGGGAAATTTCTTGTTTTAGTAATCTAGTATAAGGAGTATGACAGTTGTAAATTGTAAAAAACCCATGACCCGTAAAATCTTAATATATCGATTTTTTATAACATACAACATATCTTTCATTTAAAGAAATTAGAGTAAGAAATCAATATATAAAAATATAATCCAGTTAAAAATAAATAAATATAAAAAAGAACCCACACGCTGAGAGAGTCTCATAATAATCAATAACAACACACACATAATAAAAAAATGAAGGCGTCCACAACGTAATAATATTATTATGTTGTTATTATATTTTGTTTTGTTTTGGATGTTTGTTTTTTATTTGAATGTGAATGATTTTAATGTTAATTTGGAAAATTATTAGTCGGATATTATTATTTGGATATTATTAATTGGGCGCCATATAATAAATTTTTGTATTTAGATTTAATATTTAATATGTTGTACTAATTTTTACTGTGTAGAGCTGACTCAACTACAGGGTGTGATTTCCTTTAATTCTTTCTTGTCTGATTTCACTTAAAAGTATTTTAAAATGAAAGATAGCTTTAAAGTTTCACAAATATGGATATCTTGCAATTTTCAAAAGCAATATTATAATTGACAAATTTTCATATTTAATCTAAATAACATAATTACATTAATTTCCCCCTTTTTTTTATCAATGATTACTATGTTATGATTTGAGATTTTGATATGTCGGCTTGTTAAGTTTTATTTTCAGAAATGAAATTTGATTTTTACTTACTATGCATATGCGGTTATTTCGAAATTTATATATTAATATTTGGTCAAATAGGTCGTTAGACAACTTACAATTCTCTTTGTTGTTACTCTGGTTTCATGCTCTAACTCTGGATAGATGATGTGTCGGTCTGCTACCTGCTGGTCACATGGATAGCTGCATCGTCGTCTAGAAACTTGTACGCGACTTGCAAAACACAATGCTTTTACCACTTCACTTCACTTATGATTTAACCAATTTTTATTTATTCCACAATATTGACTTGTTCAAATTTTAGTGTCGAACTTTAGGTTCACTACTCGTTGTGATTAAAATTTTTTATGGATTTTAGGCATGCATGAACATTGATTGCTTATGACATTTGACATTACTCGAGGTGACTGAACGTTTCAAATGACTGGAGAGGTAATTTTCACAAACTTATTGATTTTTACTTGTTTTTCAGGTGCCAAACTAACAATGTTTCTGGCTTGGAAACTTATGAGAGACTGGCTACCTCGAGTTTGATTTTTTACTTTTATTGAACAAAAAACAAATGAAGTATTGCCATGGATATGTCAAACTGAACTTTTGAAAAATGAAGAGTGCTACAACAAAAATTATTTTTTGTCTTTTTTTTTATTAATTTTTATTCATTTGGCCATAAGAGGGCTCAACTCGGTTTGTCCCAGCTCCCAGCATCACTGTTATATCCTGTCTTGTAGTCACTGTTAGGAAAATTCATTTTCTCAGATCATCTAAATATTACAAAAAAAAAAAACAATTTTTCAAGAATTTTTGTTTCCAAGCAACATATTACTTGCCTTCAACTACACACAAAGAAGGTAACGCATTTTTTGTGAGTACTCGTACCATCTAAGTAAATTGAAAAAAATATTACAAATTCGTTTGCATTATTGTATGAGTGTATCCTTTTCTATACAATCGGACTGATTAAAAATTGAAAGTAAAGTGAAAATTTAATGGTTATTAACACCAATTCCGGTAGAACTTCTTATTGCTCATGGAAAAAAGGTGCTAATTTAAAAACATTAAATTTGCTCCAAAGGTTCAAAGATTTTGTTCCCACCATATCATTATAATTGCTTCTTTCCGATCTGCAATTGTTATATGCTAAAGCACCGCGCTGTGGTACTCTTCCATTTAACGTACATCCTCGAATGCCTCCACTATCTTTACCTACCTCAAGCGTTTTTCAGCAAAGAAATATGGTGGTAATTTTCTACGGTTCAGTTAGCCTCGTAAAACCCCACTTATTATGAATTAGTTAAATTAAAAAATTATTTTCATGCTCGGCATAATGAAATATTGATAATTTATGGAGGCAGATGACCCTCATGTCTACTAAAATTTAAAATTATGACGAGTAATGTATTTTATTAATGCATTAATGCAACAAAAAGTAAGAATGAATTTAAATTCATTTGTAACAGTTAATTATATATTCCTTTACAACGCGTTGTTGTTAGGTCCATTGTTTTCAACGATGCAATCTTAATAAATAATAAATGTATTAAATGTATAATATTTTCTCAGTATTTTATAATAATAAAAGAGCTCCCAAAACTAACGCAGGATTTGAATTGTGCGCCATTTTCAATCTGAAGAGTTGGCAGCATTGTGCAGGGCCCCATGTTGCGGTTAGACAAAATGGGGTTAGTGAGGATTGTGAAAATTCATTACAAAAAAAGAATGGACTAATCACCCTTCATTCGGGGCGTTCTTTCTACCGAAAATTCCAGGTAATTTGCGCACAATCTCAGCTACACACTCCCTGTACTTGTAACGAATTTCACTCACTCATCCATAATATAGCCCTCCATTATGTCTGCAGGCAACTTGTTTACAACAACATGTGACCCCGAACAATGCTGCCACTCTTCGCAATGAAAATGGCGCACAATTGAAATCCTGTATTAGTTTAGGGACACCATTTATCTTGAAGTAGCCCGTTATATTTTTCAATTTGTTTTTTTTTAGTATGACCCAACTTGATATGAATCAACAATTAACAATAGATGCGATGAAAAGTATACCTAATTAAAAATAAACATTTTCTTCTTAGTAATAGAAAAACTGTCAGAGATAGACTATCAAAATTAATGGGATAGCCAGAAGCTCTCACGTTACTCAAGATCAAATATAATATGAAGAAAATAACTTTTTCTTCATTAACTTAGCAAAATACATTTATTGTATCAAAAATGTGATACTAACATTTTTGTAAAAATCTTGGCTTCTATAGAATTAAAAGAAAAAGAGAACTGTTAAATAAGATGTTCAATATGCACCTTGAACTTCAATGCATTTTCTGAAATTCTCAAACACCTCTGCTGTAATCAAAATAACATGTGGCGATCATTTCTAATGATGTCGACGTATGTAATTATGCGATTTAATAATTCTTCCCTACTATTTATAGGAATTTGATAAATACTTTTAAGGTGACAAAAATCGAGAGAATTAAGATCGGGACACCGAGGCAGCCACGGAAATGGACTACCTCGACCGATCTATCGATCGGGAAATATGGTATTTAAATAAGCTCTTATACTGCCCTGATAAAAATAGGGTGGTGCACTATCGGGCATAAGCCACATGTTATGTCAATTATTAAAAGGCTCGTCTTCCAATAACGGGTTAAGGTATTCTTGCAGTAAATATAGGTATTTATCCCCATTTAAAGCGTCATCAACGATAGGTGGTCCCACTAAGTAGTTTCCAATTAAGTATAACCTTCCATGTATTAATGATAAATTTTTGTTAGTGTTTTGGGTTTTCATCACTTCAAATATGCAAATTCTATTTGGAAAGCGATTGGCGTAAATCTGAACAACTTCACAAGCATTACATTCTGCAAGTTCGTACATTGGATGAATATCTGCAAATTCTTCATACCTAAAATCCTCCATGATATTGAATCAATAATGATGTCAAAATGATTTATGACAAATATCTAACTGCTAATTATACATACTTCTTGACGGTCATCTCAATTACAAGATTTTTGCAAAAATGTTAATATCACATTTTTGATACAACACATGTTTGTTGTTAATAAAATTTGATATATCTTTTTTAACAAATTGAGATAGGAATCGAACTATGAAAGAAAAATGTTAAATTTGGCAACGCTGTCAAAGATGTATAAATTTAAATGGTTAATTTCGTCTGCTCCTGTATAATCCAGGCATATTGAATATCATTTTAAACTTGGAAATGAACATTACCATGAGTTACTTTAATTGCCCAAATTTGACATGACCTTTCTGGACACCCTGTATATACATAGGTGCAGAAATTTCTCCCTCTCAAAGTGGCTATAGAACTTTGAAGGTGAATTTTTGAAATTTGTTTTTTATCTAGGTACATCTAAAACCAAAAACGTATTTCAATTTCTTACGTAGAATTAATTAATCCTTTTATTTTAATTATTGCCTTACTTTTTTAGGTTTGTAATAAAAACTACAGATAAATCAGAAATTTAGTGGTTTTCCTTAAAACATACTCTTATATACCACTTATCTATTTAATGAAATGCTTGAGGATTACTTTGAGTTGACTTGAACTGATTTTACCTAAGATATCTGTGCTTGCTATATGACTACTGTTTTTTTAAGCCCTATACAGAGTGATTCAGTCATGTCATTAATTTTAACCATGAAAGGCCAAATAGAGACAGAAAATCGAAACAGAGAAATTTTACTCGATCTTCTAAAAAATAAGCAAATTACCCCTTAACTCCCGTTAATTCGGCGCCCTACTTCGCGACATGGAACGCGTTCGAAGCTCAAAGCTGATTTTTTACCCAGTCCTCTAGAATTTTGCAGTTGGCTTCAAAATCAAAGTGCAACGTATCTTAAAACGAACAAAGTTATGTGTTCCTGTTTCTTTTTAGCCGTATTATCATTTTAAATAGGTAGGTACCATACTCATTGAAAAACAATAAATTACACAATAAGGTATACGTACTACAAACTGAATAATTAATTGAACATATGTAATACTAAATAACGTAGTGAATACGTTAATAATCTCAAAAATACTAAATTGTATAACCTAACATTCGAAAACAATTACTATCCTTAAACATTTGTTTTTATTAACAAATAAATAATATTTAAAATGTAAAAAAAATATCTTATTCATTCATGTGATTAGCTAAAAAGCTGTCTTTATACGATGTAGCTCCCTACGCATTAAAAAGGTATTAAAAGCTAGGTTAATGACAGCATATTACGGTAGGTCAAGATTCACTCTTGATAAATCTTTATGGGTCAGCAATCAGGAGCGGTCTGAAAAAGGGTTTAAATAATGATTTGAAAATACTTTTTTCAGCATAAATATGCATTTTAAAATGTTTTTTAATCGCGTATTCGTATTCTACTCATTTTCCTTTTCTTCTCTTAAAATTAATGACATTATGACTAAATCGCCCTGTATATTTTGCGTTTGTGTAGCAACGTTGAATCTTAAAGTTATAAAATTAACTGTTTATCCTCAAACCCTTGAACCCCCCGAAATATCAACAAATATTTGCAGGTAGTAGGCAAAGGCAGGAACGCATCAACCCTTAATCGACAGTCCAGATTAAATGCCTCGTTAGTGTTTTCGGAACTATGTCGATTTGTGTCCCGATCGTAAAAGTTAAAGGAACCGGCGACCGGCTGCAGAAGCGACCAAATTAAAACCAAAAGAGTACCCAGTATATTACATTTATCGCTTTTAGAAGGTTCCGTACGAGCAATAAAGATAAGGAGCGGATGACAGGGGCGATCCAGCTCGCTGGGTGGCCTCGCTGAAACAATCCTTAAAATGCCTAATACTACTAATTTTATAGAATTATCTAGCATTCCGGCTGCTTTTCGCTTTTAGTTAAAACGTGTATACGCGGCATCCGAAGTGCCACGCGGGTATTTGCATATAAACTGCGAGGAGATAGTAGGCCGTTTGCGAGAACACTGGGCTCTTAGTGCTGCTGGTGGAGCTACCGCTTTATGGGAACCTATAACCGATTTGATGGGACCAATAAAACATATTTCAAGCCCGGTACTTAAAAATATTCGTGTACAGTGTGTCTCCGATAAATTGCAAATAGGTTATTACATCGAAATTACTGAAGTTTTGGATGTATCACATTTTTATTCAAAGGGAAACACTTTCGACAAATCAGCCATTTACTACTGTTTTCTAGAATGTAATATACAGGCTGTTACAAACCGAAAACCGTAAGAGATACAAACTAGCTTAAATGAGGGCAAAGTTGCGTAATCAGGGGAACAACATTATGCCTGTAAAAAATCAGGGCTAACATAATTAGTTTTCGAAATATTTGAAAAAACCCGAAATTTTGTAAATCCGTGTTTGTTTCAGTTCAGCCTTGTTTGAGGTGATATTGAAAAAAAAGAACACTTTCTCATGGTAACTTTTTGCCCTCTACCGAATGGCATAATCAATTTTTATATGTAACGGTTTGTCTCTCCAGGACAATCATCAATTTTATTTTTTTAAATACGACCCTAGAAATTTGATTACATTTTTTGCAAGCCTTCATGACCCCCAGTACAGTACTGCCTCAGCCCGAACCAGATTCAGACGTTTTGTCTCGAAAAATTCATCTTCAGTGTATTCGTTCCAAATTTATCTAAATTTTTTATTTAGATTTCTTTGTTTATTGAATTGTCGTACTCTGTAAGTGTCGTTTGACCCTGCGAAATCCATTTAGTTATTTAAACTATTACCACCACACATTAAAATAAAAAATTATTAGTTTTATTCCCAAATTTCGATCTATTTTTTTCAGGATATTCATACAAATACATCTGACATGCTCTTTCACAGTTGCGGTTACAGATATAATAAATTCCGATAATATTACGCTGATCTTTATTTTCAACCTTTGCCAAAACGAAAATGTTTTTGAACATTTACTGAAATTAAAAAAAAAATAATATTCAGTTGGCGTTTTGGTTGTTCATATGCATTTTTAAGAATTAATTTGTCATAATAAAATTAAAATTGTAATAATGTTTTAATTTTGACGCAACAACTTATTGAGTTATGTATGACCAAGTGATGGTAATAGTTAATAATAATAAATGTTTTATTGTAACGCGTGGTGGTAATAGTTTAAATAACTAGATGGATCTCACAGCGTCTAAGGACGCTTACAGTGTACGACTATTCAATAAACAAAGAAATCTAAATAAAAAATTTAGATAAATTTGGAACGAATACACTGAAGATCTGAATCTGGTTCGGGCTGAGGCAGTACAGTATTGGGGGTCATAAAGGCTTGCAAAAACTGTAATAAAATTTCTAGGGTCGTATTTAAAAAAATGAAGTTGATGATGGTCCTGGAGAGACGAAACGTTACATGTAAAAATTGATTATGCCTTTTGATAGAGGGCAAGTGTTCCTCTTTTTTCAATGTCACCTCAAACAAGGCTGAAATGAAACAAAAACAGATTTCCAAAATTTCGTTTTTTTTTTCAAATATTTCGAAAACTAATCATGTTAGCCCTGATTTTTTAGAGGCATAATGTTGGTCCCGTGACTACGCAACTTTGCTCCCATTTAAGCTACTTCGTACCTCTTACCGTTTCCGAGATCCTTGTAGTGAGAAGCGAATTTATAACAGCCTGTATACTCCTTAGTACCCACAAATGACCTTGAATGACATTTGATTGCTTTGAATGTTTTCAGTAATTTCGCGCATTTATATCCAACAGATCAGAATGTTATAAACATAATTTTTTAAATTCTAGTTATAAACAATTTAAACATAATAGTAATAATTTACAAAATTTTTCGATTGATTCGCAACCATGTTCCTTTAGTAATGATGATATTTAATATCCACCTTTTATTTTTAGTTTCGCCAATGGGAATTGCCGAGAATGACTTATTTTTTTCAAACTTAAACGAAAAGGTATATAATTTTCGGAAAACTAATTTTGTTTATTCGAACAATTCTTTATTTGCAATCGACTGCTCATATTTAACACATATAACTGACATTAACTTACAATTTTACAAAATTTGGACTGTATAAAAACTACAAACGTAAATATCCTGTCTAGTTTGATTCCTGTATAATAAACTATATTAAAAGTAAAGCTATAGTTTCTGAAATATAAAACATACATAACGTATATTATTTGCAAGAGCCAGTGTATTGAACAAAGAGTATGGTATGTGAAATCATGGTTTCAGAAATATTAAAAATACAGGGTGTTAATGAACTTATGTCAAAAATTTAAAAGAGTGAAAAGAGAGCAAAAACAGATTTAACTGATGTCAGAACTTGTATCGGAAGTTTAAGATCATAGAGAAAAAAGCTAATTAAAAATGGTCCCACTAAAAATCTTAAATGTAGAGAAGATAATTTTAGATCTCGTCGAAGAAGATCCGCATCGTATTACCAAAAGTATCGCACAGCAAGTAAATATTTCACATCCTGTTGTGTGGAGAATTTTCCACTATGTCGAGGTTTTTACGAATGGTTGCTTCAGGAACATGCAAGGAATCCTCAATTTACAGCGCAAATAATTATTACAGATGAAGCATGTTTCAGTCGAAATAGTGTACGTAACGTCCACAACACTCACCACTGGACTATCGAAAATCCACACGAAATACGTCGCGGTGCCTTTCAGCAAAAGTTTTCAGTGGGCCAGTATCGTTAATGACACTTTAATAGGACCTTTTGAATTGACTAGACTCTAGACGCTTAGACGGTGCTTCATATCTAGATTTTTTTTTTAAATCGCTTGCCGGAGTTATTGGAAGACGTGTCATTAAATGTTCGGCAAAATATATGGTTACTGCATGACGGAGCCCCCGCTCACCTTTTTGGAGAATGCGCGACTTTCTAAACATTACTTTTTCCGATCGCTGGATAGATCGCGGCAGCCTAGTTAGATGCCCCCCCTGGTGTCGTATTGCCGAAGCTTGTAATACGATTCGAGAGGACCTGGCAATGTTGCAACTCGTGCGAGCGAATTGGATACGTCGCGCTGAAGCTTGTGTGCAAGCAAATGGTGGATAGGTACATCGAACATCTTCTATGAAAATCAGCAGTTCTCAAAAGGTGGCTCCTTGCAATGTTGAGGTAAGTCAGATTTTAAAATTACATTTTACTCAACACAAATCCATGTATTTATCTCATTTTGAAATAACAAGAATTAGAACAAATTATTTATACCCATTCTGTTTATATTCAACATTTTGGAGAATCCATTAACAATTTTGGTAATATCTACATATGAAATATGGATCTTTAAAAATTCTCTGTATCTTATATGTACATATAACCAGAAACTATGATAAATATCAAAGAAATCGTAAACGCATTCAGTTAATTATTTAAAAGTGTTTATCACATACCTCTATGAGAGAATATAAGTTTTGAAAATTGTAACATTAATTTCGGAAAAATAATTGAAGATGAGTAAAACAATTAAAGAATAAAATTACCTCGGAAACTGAGAACATGCCGCCTTTGTCAAAAACTCGACTGGTGTTTTAGCTGTTCCTTTGTATATATTATTTAATCTTTTTTTGAAGAATATTTTTCCTAAGCGGTGGAAAGAAGCTAAAGTTTATCCAATGTTTAAAAACCGTAACAAAGCTTAAAACATTACAAATTGTAGAGCAATATTAGTTTTGTATAATTTTCGTAAGGTCTTTTCATAATATATGAATTTATTTTTCTATGCCATCAAATATTACAAAATCAACATTGCCGATTACTAACAGGTCTATAGTTACAAATTTAAATATATTTGCAAGATATATTTTAAATACCTTGGGCAATAATAGTTAGGCAGAAGTAATTTATACAGATTTTCCAAAATCCTTAGCTAAAATTGATCATGAAATTTTAATTAGTAAACTATAATGTTTTGGTATCCATTCAAAAGCATTAAATTTTATTAGATCATATTTTGCTTCGGACCGCTTTTATTTATTTTAAGTATATATCATTAATATATTAATGATTTAAGTGATGTAATAAATTCTAATATACTCTTCAACGCTGTTGATTTCAAATGCTATAGGCGATATTTAAGGTTTCAATATGACTTGAAAAATATTCGAAATTGGAAACAAACACACACAAGAAAATATACATCAATCGAACTTAATTACAGTATTGGCAATGATTTGTTATCTCGTTGCAATACTCATAAACACTTAGTTGCATTTTTTTATGTGAAACTTATAATGATCATAATATAGCATTGAAATCAACAGAGGCATTGGAATTTTATGGATTTATTGATAGCAACTGCAATAATCGTACAAATGTTAATGCGTTTAAAGTGCTGTTCTCTGCCTTTCTTAGGGTGACTATGTCACGTAAAGATATCGCTTTTACAATTCTCAAAAATTCGCAACGCAGAGGGTGTAGAGAATTTTTTAAAAATTAGTGGCATACATCAATTAAGAGGAATACAGTTGGAATCAAGAAGAATTACATTATCTAACTGACTGCTGTGATATATTTAATGATATTAACTTTTTATCTGGACCAACTAAAATGACCAAAGAAGATATTTTAGATATACTACGGCAAGTTCAAGCCTCAAGATTAACCTAAAAGAATATACAGTTTTTACTCACAATGGAGTAACTAATTTCCGAAACAGATCATGTGCGGAAAATTCTTACGCTGAATAAATTTCCAATTTTTTTTTAATCTTGGGACTGGTATTATTAACGATTTACATATTGGTTATTTTATACTAATATACAAAATAACTAGCTTAAACTATCTACATTTTTTACAAAATTACTTGCCTGTTCCACTTGAAGATGATCTCGTAAAAGTAACATATTCCATGTGGTTCTTACATGACAATGTTCCATCTAATTTTAGATGTAAAGTGCAGGATTATCTGAATAATAAATTGCCACAATGTGCCAATTTCATAGTTTATAAGTTCGACAGATTTTGTATATAAAACTGTAGTGAACACAGTGTAGTAATTGCACGAATGCATAGAAAACACCGCGGAAGTAATTTGGGTAACTCTCGCTTCTAACAGCATGCACTAATTCTTGGATACTTCGAGCGATAGTTTGTGTGAATGAAAGTAATAATGTTAACTTCGAACATGTTTGTTAGTCAGATCCAGACTTATCAAAATTAAAAGAATATATTTTTTTTGGATATTAAAGATAATATTTTATTTCAAAAAAACTTTCACTAAGGAGACATCTGAAGCACCGTTTGTATTAGAAATTTTTGTCTTAATTTTTCATATACTTTTCACCCTGGAAGTCTGTCCACCCTTTCTAAATCGCCCTGTATAAGGAAGTCAAGGGATTCCACCCAGTTTGCAATATTTACTCAAAGGTTACCTACGAGCACTTGTCCAAAAGCGAATGATCTGTTTTATTTGATGGGCAACCAAGCGTGTCTGAAGCACCATACAGGGGGCCTGAGAACTAATAACACACATCTATTTGTCAAATATATTAGTATCGGGGTGATGCCGGTGTCGAGGGTTTCTGTATTATCCACTGCTTCACCCTAATCTGATATAAATTGCAGTGATAACCCTCGCGGCAGCTAGCAAGTCCCGCTTTGGATGTTTCGCTCCATTGGCGCCCGGAAAAATAAAATGAAGAATTAGAGAGACCGAAAATTTGTCCGTTTTTTAAATAACGCATGAGGGAGGGTATGGAAAAAACGTACAATGTTTACCAAAATAATATCCATTTCCTGAAAATTATGAAATACTGTAGTATAACAACCCCGGGTCCAACCAAAAAAAAAAAAAGAAAATAAACATAGTTGTGTCCAAAAATATGTGATCGTCATAAGGAATACCTACGTTGTATGTATCTATTTTTAATTGACCGGAAGGCGCTGGCTACTAACCTTAAAGAGGGGAAGTATGGTTTAATTTTATAAAACAAAAGCAGAGTAAATACACCTTACTTTATTATTTACGTACAACAGCCTTCAAATTAAACATGTAACAAATAGAAAGAACAGCAAAAACATTAACAGCCATTTAACATAAAATGAGAGTGCCAGGCTCACCTAGAGCTCCTGTGGGGAAAGAGCATGGCAGAGAAACCCACGATCGTTGCTCTAACTACCCAAATATAAATACAAAACAACCGCTAACAAAAGGCATACATTAAGATCCTTTGCTACTGACTGACTTATTTAATGTGTCACTAAATGTCACCTCACTCGAATTTGACATACACACTCCCAAGTAAAACTGAAGAGGTTTGGTGTTAGTTAGTCGGCAGGGCCGGAAGGTACTGGAGTCCTAAACGGGAGGCAATCCAGCTATAGTTGAGATTTCGAAAGATCTGTTTTAGCAATTCTTTTTTTGTATTTAATTATTCATTTTAGGGAATAATTACCTGCTAACTAATGCCGGTTAAGCACTTTTAATTTTTCACTACTTTGCCACACGGTCCGCCGATCGTCTTACTACCCATCTCCACACTGTTCTCAATAATTCAACTATTTTGCCTCACTGCCCCCCGATCTTCTTACTACCCATCTCCACACTGTTCTCACTTCAACTACCTATCTTCAACTATTTAGGCTTTCCTCCAGAATTTCCCACCTAGGCGTTTGCTTTTTTGCGCTCCCTTTTACCAACTGTCAATATTACGTGTTCATTATTGTGCAACACTCATGTAACAGGTGACGCCGAAGTTGATACGATAAGTATGGTTTTGCACAATACCAAAATTGTCTCAATATATGTTGGTAATTTCAGGAAAACGAGTCATTAGAATTAATATTTTTAAAATAGGAATTTATTTTTATGAGGTTAAGATAAATGTTTAAAAAGTGATTTTCTCTTTGAAGTAAAAATCAAATCATTGATTCAAAAGAAATTAACGTTGCCACACATTTTTGTCATTTTAATGGTGGCAAAATTAATTAATAAATTAAATCAACTAAAGTTAATAAAAATGTAGTATAATTAAGTAGTTAGTTGTTTATTTCTCAGGTATAATCGGATTTTCCAAAAATAATATTATTATTATATGATGATATTTTTACTGAATGGTTCAGTATTAGAAACTTTTATTTCATTTACATTGACAATTTTATCATATCTTAATTTGTTAAGTTTTTTGGGCCAATAACCGACCAATAGTAGTTTTGGCTAGTAGTGTAGATTTACGATGCAATAGATTCAGTTGAATTGAATCAGCAATGAAGTCACAAAATCGCCTGCGGATAATTTTTTACAGTCGGTTATCAATCGGTGTAATGACTTTCTTTTTCTGCGTTGATCTGTGGTTTCTGCAGTAGTCTCAAATTGTTTTCAGAGATATACTCGACACTAATTTGTCACGTAGTTTCACCGAGTATAAGGTCACAAATCAATTGGTATCTCAGATAGTTTCATATCAGTCCTCAACTGCTGCAGAAATAAGCCTATGAATCCTGTTGTGCAGATAGACAAACCACAATATTCCTTAGGTATAATTTCGAGTAGGTATATAAGTATGTAAAAAGCTAAAAAAGTTACATTTTCCAACACCGTGATATGTGGATTATTGTTCCTTTAACAGCAAATAAATTATTAAATCCCTTTTTGTGAGTACATGTTACGCCAATGACTATCTCTGTTTTATATGCAGCATATTGAATATCAAGTGTGCGTGTAATTTAACAGCCACTTATTGAACGATGCTCTATTGTTACTGCCAGAATGAGAGCGTATGCCTCGAAATCAGATTTGGCCTGTATATCTTTCATTTGCCACTTTCATTTGATATTATCTCGCAGTAGTTTTCTTTCTATGCGAAAAGCTTGCAACTTTATTAGTTTTATTTCCAATGGGAAATTTCTCAAGTCAGAAAAAGATAAAGCAGTTATAAGTGGTAGGAAAAAATATTTTTTTTTCTACGTGCAATCTAAGTTTATACAACTACCTAGATAATTTTGAGGCACAAATGTTGTTAGATTTTAGGATATTTTCTTGTTATGAGAAGAAAAATTAAAGAAATCTAGGTATTTCCTTGTTGTAAAAGCTAAGCAGAAAACAGACTTTAAAAATTAATTTAAACGGTTCGAAATGTTCTAAATAATTTTTCCAAACTTTTGCACAACTCATGAAGGTTACCAAAAATTCAAGGTAAAATTAAAATGAAAACATTGCAAAACATGTATTATGAACCATTGAAAATACTACTAGGAACTATTAATTTTTTTATAATTTTTACAGTTTTATAGGAAAGCACAAATATACTTTAAAAAAGTAGTTTTCCTACACAATAAAAATAATTACTTTCTTGGAACATATGTCTTAGTAAATTACCTAAATACGAGAAATTCCAATTTATTTTTAATTTAAAAGCAAAGTCAGCCAGCAATACCTGCATCAGAGACGACTGCAAATTATGTGCTTTTATTCTTGGTCGAAGTACAAAAAAAATAACTCTTAAATTTGTTGCTGAAAGTGACATGACGTACTATATTTGTGGATAATATAAACATTTATCTGTCTTATTTATATGAATGTTTTATCCATTGTTACAAAGGCCCAACGAAAATGTTTACATTTTTTATACCAAAATTATAAAAAATGTAATAAATATAAAAGATAAAGGCAACATGTAATACATCGCATGAAAGATGAAAAAACAAGCAATTTTTTGTATTTACAGCCTGCTTCGATGACATTTTTTTTCCGCGTAGAGGGCGCAGCAAATTATATACGATATTCAAAAATTTGTTTACACCCGGTGAACGATATCAATTTTGCCCTGAAATTTTATTAAAATAAGTTTTCTCCATCTCTTAAAATAAAAAAGTTAGACGGACCTAAACTTTCGGTACTTTTCCGGGTTTTTTATGATTTCTCATAAAGATGATCATGGATCTCAAATTTGTTTTTACAATCATCAAGGTCTAAACAAATGCAACAAAAAACAAAGATTTTTTATGTGCATCGTGTATTAAGCAAGATACATAGGAGTGGCCTTTTTATAGTAGACACCCTGTATATTCTTGTATCAATTATTAACTTTGCAATAAATTTAAACTAAAAAAGTTATTTTGAAAAATATCGTCGGCTCTGTATAATGTCAGTCAAGTATCTAGTCATCAAAATTTTCAAATAATGCTGTTTTAAACTTCTTTCCTAAGTATTGTTTACCAACAAAAAAAACGTCTAATTTTTGAAAACTAATTCAATCTGGCAATGATGATTTCCTCGTATAAACCTCAATAATCATCAGTTATCAAGTACCTCTACCGGAAGACGTGGATTCATTGGATTTATAGAATCGTACCCAAAAAATCAGTGCAATAATAATTTTTTTTTAAATAAAAACTAAATAAAATAGGAAAAAAAATACCAACTTAAGTTAACTAATTTCATCGTCGAAAGTATTACAACAATATAATTTTATAAATTAATATTTTCATTGTCCTTTCGGTTGAAGGAAACTACCCATTGCAACGGGTTTATTATAATGTCCTTTTATTTATTTTATAAGTTATAATAACAAGTAACATTAATATGGACATGGACCGGATAGCTCAAGCAGTGATGATTTATGGTTCTTGAACTACTGTCACGGTAGTAGTTCAAATAATCAATAAAATCTACGTTGCCAAATGCCTCGTGATAACTGTTTTAAGGAATCCTTTAAAAATTGATTATTTATCGTAGCTTTTAAGAGACCTTTAATAATATAATGGAAAAGTTACAGAACAAACTTCTACGAAGTTAGTTTTACAGGATTTGTTATAGAATTAGTCTGTATTCTCAATTGAAATTTCATTACAAAACGGTTAATGCAGTTTTTTATATTCACGTTTTAGTATTAATTTAGTACTATCCCTTGTTCCTTATTATGTCTCCTTTTATCCTTTTTCGCGGAACTTTCCAATTTTTTGAAACGCCCTGTAGAGCGAAAACCGAGAAAAATTTTAAACTATATCCATTAACAGTTTAATGCTCACATCACCAGTGAAGCGCGACTGCCTGAAATGAAAATCAGAGTTTATCATATGAGAGCTGGCTCGGCCTCGGAAAACATTAATTACGAATGACACGTATTAAAATTCCGATCCCGGCTCAGGTTTAATCATAGGCAAGTGGTCACCCCCGGCCCTCGCTAATAAATGTTCAAACAGTATAATATGCAGCGAGGGAGCCGAAGAAAACGCAATAAAACCGGGGTCGGGTCGCCGCCGTCTTTTATGCGAACGCCGATGACTTTTAATATCCCCAAAGCGGCACCCTCTCGACCCCACACACCTATGCACGCCTGAATTATTACATGTTATTCGCTTATTACTGGCCATTGTTAATGGATATGGCCTGCAATTATTAAGTCTATTAATTTTATTTTATGTCGGACGGGGTCGCCCCCATATTTCATTTGAATGGCATATAGAGAAAAATTTTGTTTCTTGGTTAGATAATTTCCGGGTCGTTGGTTTAGACTTCTTGATTTCCGAAACCGGAGATTAGGTCCTCTGGCCGGTATTTATATTTAATGTGCGCCCAATCTATCAAATTCCGATCAGTGATTTTCACAAATGAACCATTTTCAAATTCCAGGTAGTTTCTCTATGACCTCATCTTTGTTGAAAATATTCCGATTCCTCCAGATTTCTATTGCTTCTTTGTATAGCTTTAACCAAAATCTTTTCTCTCTCTCTCACTAGAATATTTGTATTACTAAGGTCTGCTTGGAGTACATCGTTCCTGCAGCTTCTCTTAAAAAAGGTTTGGAACCTATTTCTTGAAGTGTTGTAGACTATATTAATATTGTACTACCCTAAGAGGATACTTATTTTATCCATACGTCCTTGTTTACCAAGAAGATAAGTTCATTTTCTAGTTATCAGGTATCCTACTAATAGCTCACCTGCATTTGATGAGTGCTCCTAATATTAAGGTGTTGACGATCACTCGTGTCTGGGCCGGATGGTAGTGAGACCCAATATTGCGTTGTCTGCTGAATTGTCTTTCCCCACTTTTTCCTAGGGTACCATCCATTCTTCTCTTGACAAAGACACCTGGAAGGTGATGCTGATGATGAGCGTACTCCATTGATGTAATCTGAAAGTTCTCGTACGTTGTTGTAGCCATAAGGCCAAATGATAAGTGTATCGGCAACATATCTTCAACCAACACTTCTATATTAATTGTTAAATTATTAAAAATAATTAAATAGAATGCACCCTTTTCGAGATAAATGACAATAAGCTTTCAAGTATATGAAATTAAGTACATATTTCTAAAAGTATGATAGTATCAAGTTATCTTTAAAATAATAACAGTAATAGTTCAAATATTCATATTATCCATTAATTAAGTAAAATATCATTTACATGGGTACATTTTAGACACGAAAGAAAGGTCAATTAACGTTAGAGGACTTGCCTTTCTTTCTAGTCATATACTATTAATTGTAGTATATTAATGCGTTGAGATTATTTTTTGTATCTACCGAAATATTTCCTTTAAAATAATTTCTACTACCTCCACCTAAACCAAAAGTCATTATAATTATTAAGATTGTAAAATACCCAAAAACACAAAAACATTATTTATTATAGAAAAAATAGTCAAGGAACATCTCAAAAAATTAATTTTAATGCTTACCAAGCTTGTAAAGATTTAAATTATTTTTAAAATTGGTAAAATCTGAAGAAAAGAAAAATAACGTGTTATTTTAAATTTTATGAACTGTAGGGTATCTTGTACTTTGAAGTTGGAAATATTCTAACTCTGATATTTATTAATTTGTTTATAACAAGTATAGAAAACCCTAAAAAGTCTCGGAAGACAATAGTACGCAATTTTTATTCAATATTTTGTATTTTCTCTAAAGACATCTCATTTGAAGTTGATGACTACATTCAGTACAATCAAGACTTAATATAATATATTTTTTAAATTAACTTTTTGACAAGTCCCTGTATATACGTTTTTAAATTTCCTTTTCCATTATCTTTGGCGTACATCTAACGGCTTACAGCATAATGTTCCAGTGAGCAGTTACAGTCATCTACGTAATTTTAACCTTGATTAAGCTATTCTCCGCTAGATGGCGCGGCAAAGAGTAAATTAAATTTATGGGAGAAATCTTTTAAAATGCGACTATGTTATTAAAAATTAAGACCATTATGTAAAGAGGCCGCCATAAAATTAAATTTCTAAATCGAAAATCCAGTATTATAAAGTGATGACGCTGTTTAATTGGCACTGTTTTAAAAAATTTGAAATTATTTAGAAGGTAGGTATACATAACGATAAGAAAAAATAAATACGGAATCATTTGCGCACACTTAATTGTTTAAGGAGACATGACCATCTGAGTTTTAAAGTCTCATTATTTTATTGATATAATCTTATTTTTCATTTGTTTCATTTATATAAATTTTTTTTTCCTTACTACATTTTATGTTCCTATACGAAATGCACACAACTGCGGTTATTTGCAAACACTTTAATTTGAATCACTAAAACTTATGGAAAAATTATAAAAATGTTTAAATTTTCCATTATTCTAGCTCATTTTCTGTATTATCACAGATATTATGATCAATTTACATTGTAAAAGCTATAAAACTATTTTTCTATGTATGTATATTACCACCTAGTTTTATTATATTATATTATTTTCCAAGGTTTGGCAACATAGAATGCCAAAGCTGTAACACAGAACCTGTAAAATCTATAAAATATTTCTTTTGTTGCGGAAAATTTACGTTTTATTTTGAAAAAACTAAAGGTTTAACATATTAGCGTAAGTATTTACACAAAAAACACCTAGGTATTAGTTACATTATCCAAAAATACAAATATAAAATATCTATGTCTAATTAATATAATATAATCTAATATTATGTTTTGTCTACACAAAACGTTTCTTGAATTTTGTAAATGTACAACAGTTCCAATTATTTTTTGTAGCAACGAAATTTTGAACGCGAGGACATGAAAATAAAACTTAGTAGGTAATATTCGCCAAGGTAAGAATAATCTCATTCTCATTACATGTTATAAAAAAGTATGCAATAATTAAATAAGTCATAATCTCGAAAAAGATCATTACGTAATATTTTCGTCTATGTAGGTATTAAATTTTCATTAATGATTAAATAGGTATTCCACAATTTAAATTTACGCGTCTGTTATAGAAAACTACAAATGATCTATAAATAGCAATTCTAATATTACCGAACAGTAGCAGCAAATTATTTACCAGTGGCGTAACTTACTTTTTATTTTAACATTAATGTCTCCAATACAACAATTCCCTCTCATTTTAGATTAACGTTGTATTTCCTATTACGTTCTGTTTGAATCATTAGCAAGAAAATAGAATTTCAATCATAATCTAGATTATATCTACATGCCCAGAAACATTTTAAAAGTGAGATCTACGGAATTAAACTATGCTGCTTCCAGTTCCTCACAAACAAATTAGCTTCTGGACCAATACTTATGACATCAATGAGTTTTTATATGCAGTTCTGTTTCTAAATAGTTTCTTTATAAATAGTAAACTAAACAACAAAATCTCTTATACTACTACTAGCGCCCAAGGCTACTATACTCACCACCTACTTAAACTAACGTTCCTCGAATTCCAGATCAATCAAATTTAGGTTTATCGACGTCAGAAATTACTATGAGGCGTAAAGCAATTATATGTTTAATAAACAGCAGCAGTAAAAGCGAAGAAATCCATAACTTTGTTAAAATAAACTTCCAAACAGTGTTTCTCGGGTATTAATAACCGAAACATGCAGTTCGGCGCACAGTAGGGTAATTAAAATCATTCAGCATGATGGATATCGTAAACTTTACTCAGTTTTGAGACAACGGATTATTATTTTCCTTGGACTGAAACGGTTTGTACCGAGAAGATGGAAATGTAAAAACCATGTTGTGTTTGCGTCATTTTTCTGCGAATTGAGCCTTCTGAAATCTAGATTGACATTCGCTTACATTGGCATGTTACATGTTATACTCGTACACCAAATTTTCAGAGAAGAAAGATACTTTTATATAGCAATATGTTTAGCAACTAATCATAAATCAATCACTTTTCAGTATCACATTTTATATAGATAGGTTCAACTGGAATTCAGTTTTATGAAATTATGAGTTACGTCAGTCCATACATGTGTTCTAACATTTATTATAGGTACTTCATTAGTTTATAATACAAGGTGCCCGGAAACTAAACCGACAAACGAAGACAGCAAATTCTAGGGATGATTTCATTTCGATTTGATATAAATCGTCTTATCCAAAAATGCTTCCTAAGGGAGGTTAGGGTTCTTTGAAGATGGCCCTTTGACATGGTTTTTTTTTCAGATCGCTGTTTACCTAGAAGGATCAAACCTAGGTTATGTGTTAACTCTTATACGGACAGCCTTTTGGTGTAAAATGATATTTTAATTGTAACCATAGGCGTCAAATTTGGGAGGGTCAGCCGATATTTTAATTATATTTTTTTAATCTTCGACTTTTTGGTTTTNTTCAACTGGAATTCAATTTTATGAAATTATGAGTTACGTCAGTCCATACATGTGTTCTAACATTTATTATAGGTACTTCATTAGTTTATAATACAAGGTGCCCGGAAACTAAACCGACAAACGAAGACAGCAAATTCTAGGGATGATTTCATTTCGATTTGATATAAATCGTCTTATCCAAAAATGCTTCCTAAGGGAGGTTAGGGTTCTTTGAAGATGGCCCTTTGACATGGTTTTTTTTTCAGATCGCTGTTTACCTAGAAGGATCAAACCTAGGTTATGTGTTAACTCTTATACGGACAGCCTTTTGGTGTAAAATGATATTTTAATTGTAACCATAGGCGTCAAATTTGGGAGGGTCAGCCGATATTTTAATTATATTTTTTTAATCTTCGACTTTTTGGTTTTTTAAATATCAAAATCGAAAACTTCCGAGCATTCTAGATTAAAGAGGTACTCTTGTCCTGAGTGGCTAGGGTCTACAGGATGCGAGAAAAATCGATTTGTTTGTATCTTTTCTGCACGATAAGTACAAAGTTGCAAATTCTTTACTAATAGACCTTGTTTTGAAATTGTTTTGTTCTGTATAAAAAAACATGTATTTTTCTTATGAATTTGTATTCTACAAGTTAAGAACAACACTCTTTAAAATGTCATGATGTTAAAAAACACTGCCCGACCCAAATAATTAGAGGATTTGTATTTGTAATACACCTCGACTGATGGCTTCTATTTTGGTACCTACAATATGGGAGCAGCCATATTTTCCGCGTAACGTCATTGTTATGCATTGCAAACTAATGGCAACTTTGTCAATTTCATGGTGAATTAAAATTGTGTCACATCTCTATTGTCGATCGCAGTAACCAGTGACGGAGTGCACGTCCTGAAGAATGAAGAATTTTTTAGATATATTTAAATTGTTTTAAAAGGAATTTTTAATCGTGTTTTTATTAATAATGAACCTGTATATACCTATCAAAAATTTGTCAAAGTGGGCGACTTCAGCAAGACAATAATTTACACTTGTGGTCTGTTAATTTTGATTAAAATTATTTTTCAACTGCGTCACCAAAAATGTTATAATTTTTTTGTGTTGGTTATGATTTTTTTGGAATTGACTGTTTTTTCGAATGTTAATATTCATAAAAATAAAATTTTATATTAGAAATTAATAACTCATTACTTTTTAGGATAAACAAATTCAAAAAAATTGTAATTCACATAAAATTAAATTAAAATATGTAGAAAACATTCACAAACTTTTCATACGGTACTAGCAGACATATGATTATATCATTCTTTTTCTCAAAAGATTTCGTCACTTAATTATTATATTTTTGTAAATTACTTAATCAAGTTGCTTTACCTGCAGTATTAATATTAATTCTGATTTCGCTAGTTCTGTTAAATGTCAGCTTTTTTGATACTATCTCATACCCCCTTCTACTTCAGATTGATCCTTTTATTGAAATATAGAACATCAGAAATATTTATTGTTTGTTCTTAATCTGTGATTAAAATTTTTAAAAATATACTGATATTTTCATATTTAAACATTTATAATGTTATTTTTTGGTAGATTTTGCAGATTATTTTCCAATTATTGTTATAGTAATGTAACTAAAACTAACAACTAACTATAGTTGTGCAACATTGTTTATTTTTTACAAATAGTTTGAAAAAAAATTGTGTTAATGTTTGTTTATAGAGGGTGTTCCACCTAAGAGGGATTCTTCTGTATCTCAGTAACTGTCAAATTAATTCGCGTGGGCCCTACATAACTTTATTTGTTGACAACTCTCCTTAATTTTACCGATAATACAGGAATATATGAAATTTTGACTAATTACTTGTATCCAATAATTAACTAATACACTCTTGTTATTTTTCTGGAAAACTGTTAGAGATAAGTATGGACAACCTTATATCAGTCGAAAGGGCATCCAATTTTGTATTCACCCATGACAATTAATATGGGTTATTCCATTTGAAAAAAAAGTTTTTCAACTCGTAAGATTATTAGATGTAGCTTGTAATATAACAACCCTAGGTTCGACAAAAAATAAGTAAACGTAGTTGTGGCCAAAAATATGTGTGATCGTCATAAGGACTACCTACGTTGTATATATCTATTTTTTAATTGACCGGAAGGCACTGGCTACTAACTTTGTAGAGGGGATGTATGGTTTAATTATATAAAACAAAAGCAGAGTAAATACACCTAACCTTTATTTACATACAATTCAAATTAAACATGTGACAAATAGAAAGAACAACAAAAACATTAACAACCATTAAACATAAAAGGAGAGTGCCAGGCTCACCTAGAGCTCCTGCGGGGAAAGAGCATGGCAGAGAAACCCACGATCGTTGCTCTTACCACCCAAATATAAATACAAAACAACCGCTAACCAAAGGCATAAATTAAGAACCTTTGCTAATGATAAATAAGACCTGTCTCATTTAATGTGTCACTAAATGTCATCTGTTACCTCATATTAGTCATACACACTTCCAAGTAAAACTGAAGAGGTTTGGTGTTAGTTAGCCGGCAGAGCCGGAAGGTACTGGAGTCCCATACGGGAGGCAATCCAGCTATAGTTGAGATTTCGGAAGATCCTTCATAACACTGGAGTCCCATACGGGAGGCAATCGAGCTTAATCCAGATTCGTTCCGCACGGGCGAAAATGTTAGTAAACTCAACAAGGCTCGTATAGACGTATGACATAAAGTGAGCACAAGAAATCAAAGAACAACTTAATCATGGTAAAACAAGTTAAATGTGAAATAAAGAAGTCGTTATTGCAATATCCGGGCGGTCACGACAATATACATATTTTAACATGTAATAAATAATGAGCAATCTATAATAATAATTGTAACAATTTTATATTAGAAAAATATACGCCCCTGAGCGTAAGACAATGAAGGCTAAACATATACAGAATTATTATCATGAAACATCTATATTTTACGTATAACGTAATCGTGGCAAAAACAAGTTAGATGTGAAACAAAGAAGTCGTTATTGTAATGTCTGGCAATCAGGACAATACATATATTTTTAACATGAAATAAATAATGGGCAAACTTTAAGTATAATTATAACAATTTTACCTTGGAAAAATATATGCCCTTGAGCATAAAGCAATGGAAGCTAAACTTACAAAGAATTATTATCATGAAACATCTATAATCATCACAATCATAAGATTATATAGAACAATTAACAACAAAGTACTTAAAGAATATTACCTGCTAACTAATAACACTTTAAACAATTAACTTTTCACTACTTTGACACACTGCCCGCCGATCGTCTTGCTACCTATCTGCACACTGTTCTCACTTCAACTGCCTATCTTCAACTATTTAGGCTTCCTTCCAGAATTTCCTACCTAAGTGCCTGTTTTTTGTGCTTCCTTCTATCGACCGTTAATATTACTTTTTCATTGTTATACAACACCTATGTAACAGGTGACGTCGAAGTTGATAAGATAAGTACGGTTTTGCACAAGGTCTAAGTATTCCGTGTCTGAATACGTACACGTTTTGTTCACAATTAAGAAGATAGAGTAATTTATGCCAAAACGAACTGTGAAAACTGCAGGTTTCTAACTCTTACCGTTTAGACGCTAACCTCATTTAGAGAGCTGAAATTGTGATTTTTTTTCAAAAACAACTGATTATCTCGAAAACGGTAAGTTTTAAACACCATGTACATTTAATAAACTGTACTTAATATTAACCAAAGAATTAAAAAATACAATAATATGCAGAATGTTCCACTTTAAAATAACAAAGTTATGTAGCACCCACGCGAAATGGAACACCCTGCTTCTTTACATGGCCCACATGATTCTAGGCAACGTTTATTAAAACCATTTTATTTATAAATTTTACAGTTGCAGAGTTACAGAAGGAACACCCTGTATATTGAAATTTATTTTTTTATATATTGTAGTTTTTTTCCCTGATAATGACCTAATATCCGAAACTTGTAGGAAATGAAAATAAATATTTATACTGAATCTAAAAAAACTGATTTTTTATCGGTGTCACGGTGGAATTTCGACAAGAAAACACGAAAGGAAAGTGGTCTATGTATTTGGACATTCAAAAACCAAAGCAATGTTCCATCATCCTACAGTACCTATTTTTTTGAAATTACTAAAAATCACCCTTAAATCTTAAAATGGTAGGCAAGTCTTCTTGGGTACAGTTTTGGAAACAGCCGATTCATCATGTTTGTGGAGTTTATTGCATACTTTGACTCAGTGAACTCTTGTTCAATTTCGAACAGACGAGACGCCAGAAAACTACCTCTAAAACAGAAAAATGATCTAAAAGTCAACATTCCGTCATTGCAAAAACATAGTTTGACTTTGTCAACTTATGTTCAGAATATTCCTATAGTGTTAGAGAAATGTATGGTCCTTTATATGAACTCACATTACTCACTTGGTTCCTGGGTAAGGTTTGGACATTACTCCCTTCCAAATCTAAAATCTGGTTTGTAGTTGAGACCTTCTCCGATTGCTGAATTTTAGCTGATTTTTAAGTTTTAGGGATGGCTTGCTGCTGATCACCACAAGTTAAAAGGCTGCAAGAGTTGACTGACTGAGACTGAATACTTAACATACGCAATGCAATGAATGTTATTCGTCAAATCATTTCCAGAATTGTGCTCAAGGGGAAATCTGTTGAATTTATTTATAGGAGCGGTTTTTCCCAAATAAAAAACTAGAGGGTGATGCAGCCTGTCACAAGCAGATTTGGTTTCTGGAGTTACAAATACGTAGGAAGGGGTGTTATCTGTGAAAGAGATACATTTTATTATTTCGTAGGTCTAAGTATATTATCTTATTTCTCTTACACAAAGACCTAATTTCAATTTCAACAGACGAATACTAAAATAATGTTTGATCTAACTAAATCATTGGGATCACAAGCAAAATAAATTGAGTGCTGAAAACGTTTGGCCATTGCTAGACTATTATCTTCAAGAAAATCAGTAGTAGATAAAGTCTTGTATATATCGTGCTATACGCACGATATATATTATTACATGTCGTAGGATTTATAGGCCACATCTGGTTGCAAAACTCATATATTTGGGTCGATCCACAGTTTTCAGCACGTGCTACAATGTAGTTGCTGCTCTTTCAAAATGTGTGGAACACCATGCTTCGTTAGATAATGAATATACTGAATAAATGTTTCCTGAAAAACTATTTTTTCAAGAAATTCGGAAAAGTTTTTGCGTTAATTACCTAGTTACAATTTATAAGCAGATAATGTTTTACGCCTAAAGTTATCTGACGCCATTGACTATCATTAATTTTATCTGAACATTCTGATCGATTTCGACATAGAATATTTCAGAATCTCGATGATTCCAAGTACCACACGGTAATTGGACACTAATTGACATGGTTTATCTATTAAAATGCCAATTAACCAGTATTTTTGAAGTTAATACATATGTACAAGTACATAAAAATAATAATTGCAAACAAAACTTCCCATAAATGGGAAATGATTTCATCTCTATATGTTTGGGCGCTATAAAAATGTTTATTTTACCAATTAAAAGAAAAATGTTATACAGTGCCTGCATAAATTAGATGCTCGAAACGTCATGGTAAATATTTAGACGCCTTTATGAATAAATAATCAAATGAATGAATATTTACTGGTGTCTGGTGTAAGCAATCGAAAATAGATGCAATATTTAATATATTTTTACGTTTTTACAAAAATGTTTAGTTCGTTTATCAATATTACACTGAAAAGAGGATTTATTTGGACTAAATAAATATCGTTTGCCATTAACTAATCCTAGTTTTGGATATTGCCTAGCATACATAGTGTGAAAAGTAACTAATAATAAGTTCATAGTTTTGTAATAAATCTTATTTGGATGTTAATTTATTTTTATTGAACACTAAAAGAAATGCGCTTTATCTTTATCAGAATTATATATGCCATTATAAGACCATTGTTGTGACTATATGTGACAGTTAAACAGGTGACGATCACTTAACCATTATAAGACGCGTTTTACACGTTAAAAACGAAAACATACTCAGTATAAGAACGAATAATTCTGTTAATATAATTGTTATATACAAATTCGGATGCTGGTCTTTATACAACAAATCTTCCCTACTATACAATTGGAACATAAAGTCTATAACACATAATAATGTATAAGTAATTCATTATAACCTTTATTTCATAGATGCATAAGGTGTATTAAGCACCTTCCAGTTAAACTCATTGAATAATGAGTATGGAGATGATTGCTTTTTTTTAATAAATGTTGTATATTTGTTATAAAAGTTTTAATGTGCGCTATACACATTATCCTAGATAAACAGTTTAATAAGCCCATTTCTTTCAGTGTAATATTACATTTCGCCTCTTTATTATTAATCTACATATTTTAAGCTGTCGATGACATAAGATTATTAGAAATATTCCTTAGCTTAATGTGAACTAACAGTTTTTCATTGAAAATAGGTTATTTTAATATTAATAAATCAATGGTTTATAAAAAGTGAATTGTTTTTACACTAATATTAGACGTATTTCTTCCTTGATTAGTCTCAAAATTATGTACTTTGTCAAATTTAACTAAACTGATATTTAGATAACTTATCTACTATAAGTTTATAATTAAATTCCCAAAGGTACATAGTGATGAGATCTACTAATAGACACACACTTCATTTTTGCTAAAAACTAATTTTAAGACTTAATTATATCGTTAAAAACTACTTGTCATAGTTGTTGACAGTTTAATGATTAAAAATAATATTCGGATTTTTAAATTGGGTTTTATTATAAAATGATGAAACTACAACAGCAACACTATGTCCTTGTTGTTTTGAATGCAACTGGTTTATCTTAATGTATCTAACTAGCATAAATGTAAACTGACTGCATTCAAAACAACCGATTGCTTTAATAGAAAGTAATTGTTTTTTCAGTGTACCCTTCTCTTATATCTCTCATCTTGAAATCCTTAAAAAATGTTGCAAAACTTTCATAATTTATTCATTTCTGTATCACTTATGACAAGCAAATTACCAATGTGTCTAATTTGCGATACATTGCAATTCTTAATTAAAACACAAACCACTCTGTATAATTAATTAACTAATCATTACTCTAAACGGTAATAGATGAAATTCGGTACGAACGCATTATGCGGTCGTAAATTTTAATAACTATACAGCATATAAAAAAAATTTCGGGGCGTATGTGAGTAAGGAATTTTGTTCAGCCCTAAATCTGTTGGAGCTGTCTCATGTTATGATAATATATTTTTGTTATTCAACAAAATAGTCAAAAGTCAAGGACTGGCTAGACTGCTTGTATGTGTCTAGTAAATATTTATCCGTTCGGTTATGTAATTTTATACGGCGGCGGTAAGACTAAAAATTGATTGATAATTTATTTTCAAAGCACACGTCACTGTTTCAGTAAGTTATAAATAAGAACATTTCAATTGTGGTTAAAAATGACGCATTCTATCAACTACATTTTGTTGCTTATTTCTTACTGGAGTGGCGAAATATTTTTTAGGTTTGTAATTGAGATAAATTTTGGAAAAGATTGTTGCATATAGGATGTATACAAAAATGAATGAGCTTCACGTACCTATTAGTCCATTTAAATGGGCCTATAAATCGCCATTTTGGTCAACTTGACTGAATTTTTGATATAAGTTAGTTTGAGGTATAACAATAAGTGACAGTAATTTTTTTTTAACCTCCGTCCAGGGGTGAAAAATGATAAAATAAAGGGCCCTATCAGTCCATTTAAATGGGCCTATAAATCGCCATTTTGGTCAACTTGACTGAATTCTTGATATAAGTTAGTTTGAAGTATAACAATAAGTGACAGTAATTTTTTTTAACCTCCGTCCAGGGGTGAAGAAAGATAAAATAAAGGGGTTTTTCAAGATAACTCAAAAGGGGTAAGAGCTAGAAAAAAAAATTCTTATAAAAGTTGTAGTGCATAAAATTCTATATAAAAATGGTCTATTGACTTTTTCTTGTACTATTAAAATTAACAGAATTAGGGAAACTATAATTTAAGGGATGATTTTAGAAATTTAAAAAATCATAAGCAGAAAAATGAATGAAATTTATATTTTTTTTTTCAATCTACTCTAAAAAATGTAAACTATCTTTTCACAGAAATAGATATATTTTTAATTTTTAATAAAAAAGTTAAAGGTAACAATTTCACAAAGCAAACAAAATTTCGAAAGCAACTTTTCATTATTTTAAATAATCAATCAAATGGCATAGAAAAAAATTGTCTTAGTGTTAAATCATAAAAATTAACTATTAAAAAATTGAAATAACATAACCTTTTTATTAAAAATTTAAAAATATATCCATTTCATTTTTTCAGTTTAGTATGTGTGAAATAAATAAAATATTCAGTTTTCAGAGCCCCTCTAATTACTTGTATATGTTTACTTATTGCCTAAGACTGCTTAAGATTAATTAACAACTATGAATCGAAATTATGAGTCAAGGTCTATGAAAAAAATAACTCTCAGCTGTATCATATTTATTTTGATACTTTTAAAGTTAAAAACATTATACGCTAACGTGCCAGACACCCATTTAATAGTCCATCCACTGGTCGTATTGTATAATCAGTGGCAGTTACGCAAAGGTCAAATTTAGTAGTAGTAGTTCGAGTACCTACTTGCTATACCAGGGTTTCAATAACTAATTCAAACCACAGTCTATAATATCTGAATAATAATTATTTTCTTCATTTCTTTGGGTATTTTGCCACCTGTGAATAAAATAAAAAGTGAGTAAATTAAACTCTTACGCCGTAAAGGCTTATTTTCTATGAACATAGTTCATACTACTCACCAAAAATCTTACATTGTCCAGTTAGCAAAGCGCTGGCTATGTCCCGTAATAAAAAAAAGAAGTATACGCGGGTAGTAGTAGCAGAATTGCTAAATAAATAAAATAGTATCTGTCTACCTGTTGGATATCACGATACACCAAAGTAATCGTAAATTTGTAATTATAATGCAGATTTTGCCAAAATGATACGCTCATGGGAACGCATTTCCTGCAGGCCTTTCCTGTTGCATGGATCTACATGTTTAAAATGAGTCACCACCTACAGTTTTGGGAATCTAGCATAGACCTGATC
>NW_019416358.1:480087-617868 GCF_000390285.2 Anoplophora glabripennis
GAGTACCGTTCTGCTTCATGCATAGCATGCTACTGAAATCTTAGAATGGAAGGGATGAGCTCGTGCGGCGAACCCTAAATCAGCGGCTGGAATAGCCAGGTTTCTTATTGAGTCGGCGCACTTCGCTCTCGGGTCTGACATATGATTATTATTACAAGACTATGAATATAACTTAACAACGATCATAACCGTTTATGCACCGAGAGGTGACGATCACTTAACCATTATAAGATGCGTTTTACACGTTAAAAACGGAAACATATTCAGTATAAGAACGAATAATTCTGTTAATACAATTGTTATATACAAATTCGGATACTGGTCTTTATACAACAAATCTTCCCTACTATACAATTGGAACATAAAGTCTATAACACATAATAATGTATAAGTAATTCATTATAACCTTTATTTCATAGATGCATAAGGTGTATTAAGCACCTTCCAGTTAAACTCGTTGAATAATGAGTATGGAGATGATTGCTTTTTTTAATAAAAGTTGTATATTTGTTATAATAGTTTTAATGTGCGCTATACACATTATTCTAGATAAACAGTTTAATAAGCCCATTTCTTTCCTTGCGAGTTATAAATATGCATTTATATTTTATGAACAAATAAATAGTAATATTTAATGAACATTACATTTTATTAATTATGAATTAATATTTATAGTAATTGTAAAATTGTAAATAAACAGTTTAATAAGCCCATTTCTTTCAGTGTAATATTTCATTTCGCCTCTTTATTATTAATCTACATATTTTAAGCTGTCGATGACATAAGATTAATAGAAATATTCCTTAGCTTAATGTGAACTAACAGTTTTTCAGTGAAAATAGGTTATTTTAATATTAATAAATCAATGGTTTATAAAAAGTGAATTGTTTTTACACTAATATCAGACGTATTTCTTTCATGATTAGTCTCAAAATTATGTACTTTGTCAAATTTAACTAAACTGATATTTAGATAACTTATCTAACTATAAGTTTATAATTAAATTTGCAAAGGTGCATAGTGTTGAGATCTACTAATAGACACACACTTCATTTTTGCTAAAAACTAATTTTAAGACTTAATTATATCGTTCAAAACTACTTGTCATAGTTGTTGACAGTTTAATGATTAAAAATAATTTTCGGATTTTTAATTGGGTTTTATTATAAAATGATGAAACTACAACAGCAACACTATGTGTTGCTGTCTATGTGTCTAAAACTGAGTTTTTGACGATTATTACTTGTTTGGCCCTAACTTCCACAGTGTCTGCATCCATTTTAATAAGGAGCAAACGGAACACAGCACTCTGTAACTATATGCACATGTTATATTATGAATATGATCTAAGAACAACAAGAAACACTAGATACCTTTTGATATAGTCCATACTAGCCTACTGAACTACACAATACACTACAGGCACCTTGCATATAGCCGCCATGATGGCAAAGATACGACTGTCAGGGAGAACATAACTTGGTCACGTGATTAGAGTAATTTTTAAATAATATTTTTTAATATTAAACTTATAATAGTTTTAAACTATATAAAAATTTAACTTTTATAACCAGCTGGTTCACATTTAAGAAATTATATATTTGGAATAATGTTCCTTTAAAGTTTAATTGTAACATTTGATAGGCCAATATAAAATAATATTTATTAAATAAAAACGAATATAAATTTGTATTAAAAATTTATTCTTTTAATTCACCTAACAAATATTTTAAAATCATAAATGGTTATATTAAATCTAATTTTTAATTATAGACAAATATGTTGTAAACTGTTTCTTTTTTTAATTCAAACAAATGAAATGACTTGTATTGAATGTAACTGGTTTATCTTAATGTACCTAACTAGCATAAATGTAAACTGACTGCATTCAAAACAACCGATTGCTTTAGTAGAAAGTAACTGTTTTTTCAGTGTACCCTTCTCTTATATCTCTCATCTTGAAATCCTTAAAAAATTTTGCAAAACTTTCATAATTTATTCATTTCTGTATCACTTATGACAAGCAAATTACCAATGTGTCTAATTTGCGATACATTGCAATTCTTAATTAAAACACAAACCACTCTGTATAATTAATTAACTAATCATTACTCTAAACGGTAATAGATGAAATTCGGTACGAACGCATTATACGGTTGTAAATTTTAATAACTGTACAGCACAAAAAAAATTCGGGGCGTATGTGAGTAAGGAATTTTGTTCAGCCCTAAATCTGTTGGAGCTGTCTCATGTTATGATAATATATTTTTGTTATTCAACAAAATAGTCAAAAGTCAAGGACTGGCTAGACTGCTTGTATGTGTCTAGTAAATATTTATCCGTTCGGTTATGTAATTTTATACGGCGGCGGTAAGACTAAAAATTGATTGATAATTTATTTTCAAAGCACACGTCACTGTTTCAGTAAGTTATAAATAAGAACATTTCAATTGTGGTTAAAAATGACGCATTCTATCAACTACATTTTGTTGCTTATTTCTTACTGGAGTGGCGAAATATTTTTTAGGTTTGTAATTGAGATAAATTTTGGAAAAGATTGTTGCATATAGGATGTATACAAAAATGAATGAGCTTCACGTACCTATTAGTCCATTTAAATGGGCCTATAAATCGCCATTTTGGTCAACTTGACTGAATTTTTGATATAAGTTAGTTTGAGGTATAACAATAAGTGACAGTAATTTTTTTTTAACCTCCGTCCAGGGGTGAAAAAAGATAAAATAAAGGGGTTTTTCAAGATAACTCAAAAGGGGTAAGAGCTAGAAAAAAAAATTCTTATAAAAGTTGTAGTGCATAAAATTCTATATAAAAATGGTCTATTGACTTTTTCTTGTACTATTAAAATTAACAGAGATAGGGAAACTATAATTTAAGGGATGATTTTAGAAATTTAAAAAATCATAAGCAGAAAAATGAATGAATTTTATAAATTTCAATCTACTCTAAAAATGTAAACTATCTTTTCAAAGAAATATGTACATTTTTAATAAAAAAGTTAGTTATAATAATTTCACAAAGCGAACGTGATTTTTTATCTTTGTCGTAAAATAAAATTTCGAAAGCAACTTTTCACTATTTTAAATAATCAATCGAATGGCATAGAAAAAAAATTGTTGTAGTGTTAAATCATAAAAATGAACCATTAGAAAATTGAAATATTGTTATAACTTTTTTATTAAAAATTAAAAAATATATTTTTGAAAAGAAAGTTTACATTTTTTAGAGTAGATTGAAAAAAATATATATAAAATTCATTCATTTTTCTGCTTATGATTTTTTAANCTAACTAGCATAAATGTAAACTGACTGCATTCAAAACAACCGATTGCTTTAATAGAAAGTAACTGTTTTTTCAGTGTACCCTTCTCTTATATCTCTCATCTTGAAATCCTTAAAAAATGTTGCAAAACTTTCATAATTTATTCATTTCTGTATCACTTATGACAAGCAAATTACCAATGTGTCTAATTTGCGATACATTGCAATTCTTAATTAAAACACAAACCACTCTGTATAATTAATTAACTAATCATTACTCTAAACGGTAATAGATGAAATTCGGTACGAACGCATTATACGGTTGTAAATTTTAATAACTGTACAGCACAAAAAAAATTCGGGGCGTATGTGAGTAAGGAATTTTGTTCAGCCCTAAATCTGTTGGAGCTGTCTCATGTTATGATAATATATTTTTGTTATTCAACAAAATAGTCAAAAGTCAAGGACTGGCTAGACTGCTTGTATGTGTCTAGTAAATATTTATCCGTTCGGTTATGTAATTTTATACGGCGGCGGTAAGACTAAAAATTGATTGATAATTTATTTTCAAAGCACACGTCACTGTTTCAGTAAGTTATAAATAAGAACATTTCAATTGTGGTTAAAAATGACGCATTCTATCAACTACATTTTGTTGCTTATTTCTTACTGGAGTGGCGAAATATTTTTTAGGTTTGTAATTGAGATAAATTTTGGAAAAGATTGTTGCATATAGGATGTATACAAAAATGAATGAGCTTCACGTACCTATTAGTCCATTTAAATGGGCCTATAAATCGCCATTTTGGTCAACTTGACTGAATTTTTGATATAAGTTAGTTTGAGGTATAACAATAAGTGACAGTAATTTTTTTTTAACCTCCGTCCAGGGGTGAAAAAAGATAAAATAAAGGTGTTTTTCAAGATAACTCAATAGGGGTAAGAGCTAGAAAATAATTTCTTATAAAAGTTGTAGTGCATAAAATTCTATATAAAAATGGTCTATTGACTTTTTCTTGTACTATTAAAATTAACAGAGATAGGGAAACTATAATTTAAGGGATGATTTTAGAAATTTAAAAAATCATAAGCAGAAAAATGAATGAATTTTATAATATTTTTTCAATCTACTCTAAAAAATGTAAACTATCTTTTCACAGAAATAGATATATTTTTAATTTTTAATAAAAAAGTTATAGGTAACAATTTCACAAAGCAAACAAAATTTCGAAAGCAACTTTTCATTATTTTAAATAATCTGTCAAATGGCATAGAAAAAAATTGTCTTAGTGTTAAATCATAAAAATTAACTATTAAAAAATTGAAATAACATAACCTTTTTATTAAAAATTTAAAAATATATCCATTTCATTTTTTCAGTTTAGTATGTGTGAAATAAATAAAATATTCAGCTTTCAGAGCCCCTCTAATTACTTGTATATGTTTACTTATTGCCTAAGACTGCTTAAGATTAATTAACAACTATGAATCGAAATTATGAGTCAAGGTCTATGAAAAAAATAACTCTCAGCTGTATCATATTTATTTTGATACTTTTAAAGTTAAAAACATTATACGCTAACGTGCCAGACACCCATTTAATAGTCCATCCACTGGTCGTATTGTATAATCAGTGGCAGTTACGCAAAGGTCAAATTTAGTAGTAGTAGTTCGAGTACCTACTTGCTATACCAGGGTTTCAATAACTAATTCAAACCACACTCTATAATATCTGAATAATAATTATTTTCTCCATTTCTTTGGGTATTTTGCCACCTGTGAATAAAATAAAAAGTGAGTAAATTAAACTCTTACGCCGTAAAGGCTTATTTTCTATGAACATAGTTCATACTACTCACCAAAAATCTTACATTGTCCAGTTAGCAAAGCGCTGGCTATGTCCCGTAATAAAAAAAAGAAGTATACGCGGGTAGTAGTAGCAGAATTGCTAAATAAATAAAATAGTATCTGTCTACCTGTTGGATATCACGATACACCAAAGTAATCGTAAATTTGTAATTATAATGCAGATTTTGCCAAAATGATACGCTCATGGGAACGCATTTCCTGCAGGCCTTTCCTGTTGCATGGATCTACATGTTTAAAATGAGTCACCACCTACAGTTTTGGGAATCTAGCATAGACCTGATCAAAAAATGCTTGAAAAAGACTATATATTATATGAAGCCAATAATATAGTACAATTATTATACAGCGTGGTAAAAAAGTTCTGCATAAAATTCATATTTTCGTTAAACAATTTTTTTTTCGAAAAACGGTGAGTCCCGTCGATTTTAATTTGATCCAGGGCACCTTGTTATGTGGAAAAATTTTTTTTTCGATAATCCACTTACGGGAGCGATGACATAATTTTTTTTTAAATGACAACGCATATTTTTTTCGTTCGAAATTGATGACAGTGATAATTATCTAAACAACGGTGTGAAAATTTCGATGTCTTACATAACATTTTTTTTAAGAAAAATNGCAAAGGTCAAATTTAGTAGTAGTAGTTCGAGTACCTACTTGCTATACCAGGGTTTCAATAACTAATTCAAACCACACTCTATAATATCTGAATAATAATTATTTTCTTCATTTCTTTGGGTATTTTGCCACCTGTGAATAAAATAAAAAGTGAGTAAATTAAACTCTTACGCCGTAAAGGCTTATTTTCTATGAACATAGTTCATACTACTCACCAAAAATCTTACATTGTCCAGTTAGCAAAGCGCTGGCTATGTCCCGTAATAAAAAAAAAAGAAGTATACGCGGGTAGTAGTAGCAGAATTGTTAAATAAATAAAATAGTATCTGCCTACCTGTTGGATATCTGGATACACTAAAGTAATCGTAAATTTGTAAAAATAATGCAGATTTTGCCAAAATCGTCATATATAATTGTTGTGCAATATTTAATAATTTCTCTAAAATGATACGCTCATGGGAACACATTTCCTGCAGGCCTCCCCTGTTGCATGGATCTACATGTTTAAAATGAGTCACCACCTACAATTTTGGGAATCTAGTATAGACCTGATCAAAAAATGCTTAAAAAAGACTATATTATATGAAGTATTTGTTAAACAATATAGTACAGTTATTATTTGTATTAACTACAGTAGGTAATTTTCTAAATAAATTATCATCTTAGAGATTTCAAGTAAAAATTTCAATGAAAAAAAATTATTGGTTAGGTGTACTAGATACTTATAAAACTGTTATACCTATTTCTATGTAAATAAAATGTGTGTGCTCAAGGCGGTATTGATTAATAACTAATTAAACATTATAGTTCATTACTACAATAATATGAAATATTGGAAAGATAAGTCACAAACAAGGACAAGTATCAGAACGCGTGAAGTATAATTTATAATACTGTCCAATTAACTAATTTTTGCGGTACTTTTGTAGTAATCTGCTGTATGTAGTCTTTGGTAGAATTTTTATAAAGCGATTTTCAGCTGATTTCTCGAAACTACAAAGTACAAAGTACAATTAAAATTTATTTCCAGCGACATCATGTATCCCTGTTTCTGAAAAAAAAAAAATAATACCAGAGTGCCACCCCGGTCGTTGTGAACTAACTTTTTTATTCAACATTTGCGTGACAACCACTGAAATGTAGCACTGTTTTTAGAATTTTATTGTCTTCAATCATTTTGAAGATCAACACATCCTTTATAGTGATATTATTTCAATGAAAATTCTTCTTAAAAGTAAATTCACTGTTTCAGTTAAAAGCTAAAATATATAAAAATAAATATTTGTTTAAAAATCACCACCACCAAAATGAATAAAATAAAAGTAAAAGTTTCTCAGAGATAATCAAAACCTGTTAACGCATATTATTATTTAAAAAGTTCTAAATTTTTTCAAGAACTTTGAGGTCATAATATTGAAGTCATTTCGTATATAGGTGAATTAGCCTAAATCGACCTGTTTCATGTCCAGGAATGTGAGGTTTTCTGTTGTACACGTATTTACGGGACACCCTGTATTTATGACAACGATTTCAACTCTGAAAAAAAGAAAAACAGACGACTTCCTTTAGATTTTGTAGTACCAAACCTTCTGCAGTTAATGGAATAATTCTTTCAAATGGTATTTTAATATTTTAACTATCTCAATTGATTCAAAGAAAATATCTTACTGAGAATCATTTATGACAGAATCATAAAAAACTTAAATATAATTTAATTTATAACATTCATTTTAAAACTCATATAAATGGTCTCCACATGTATGAACGGAAATTTGATGATTCTTTAATTTTTCAAGGAATGTTCTTAAAATAAACATCATACACAGACTACCGAGATTAAAACAAAATATGTACATTGTGTATTTGAAATGATACTCCTCTGTGTTTCCTGAAAAGATTAATTTAAAAGGGAAATATTATTTAGCATAACAGTATAAGATTTTCTGTGGATATAAAAATAATATAAACAAGGTTAATTTGCTCAAGCCGTGCCTTACAAAAGTTAAATTTTAACATACACCAGTCTATCCGTAACATCATCATTCATTTTCGGTAGTAGGAATCAGATCTACGGACAGAAAATGTGTACGAGTATACTGATCTCAATGACGCCCATTATATGGGATTTTACATGTAACTTAATTACAGAGACACAAGCCATGTCTGATGATCATTAAAATTAGTTTATTAATGTGTAAAACGACCTACATTTTTTAAACGAAGTATAGAAGAGAAACATAAAACCAAAACTTAATTGACCAGTGACATAAAACACATTTAAACTGGTGTTATGAGTCCCATAATTATTTAATTTCATTTTTATTCATCGAAGCTTTGAACTGAAACGGCTAGGATGGTTTATTTTCAGTATTTAAATATTGTGAAATTGAATTTAGGGGGAATATGTATTGGAAAATATTGCAGGTTAACTTTAATTCAGAGGATTGTAAAATCATTACAGTTTTATTCTCTTAATCTTAATTTTAAGGCAATATTTACCTTATGTTTTTAAAGTGATTTTAAAGTGATTAAATAGATGCAAAGTCGGTAAGAATTTTTCCAAGAGAAAGAAAAAAACTTAGCCTCAATAAATATCTGAATTAATTATATTTTATTGTTGTGCAGATAAATATGAATAAATAGTACCATTTAAGTAAGTATTATTATGACTGTTAATTAACACTAAGTGTACAAAGGAATGCGGTACAGATAAGAAATATTAAAATAGGGCAGGGTACCCCGTAAAGTATGTTACATACTTTGGGTGGTGATAGTACTTACATAAAAAATATGACAAAAAGATCTAATAAGCTTAACCTCTTAAACACACCGTTTCGTAATGATAGATCTTAAAAGATGTAATTACAAGTTGTTTTTATGACGTAACTCTCTTTTGGAAAAAATAAACCGTAATTAAATGTTTAGGGACTAGTCAGATCAATGAGGCCGATGAATAGAATGAATATGAATAAAATTGGGTAACTTATAAACCTAAAATATTAGTAGCGCATAGATTATATTTTGTTTTGTCTTGTATTGTTTATATTGTGTTGACAATTGTCATTTGAAATACATTTTTCATTCTGTTCCCTGTTTTCAGTGAATTTATCCCACCAAATTATACCAAAACGATAGGTTTATTGGCCCAGAGCGGGAATTGTAAAGTTACTTTTCTATTTAAATAATTTTGATTACCCAAATTTATACAAGTAACGACCTCATTTGAAAAATCGGATGTTGGTGGTAGTTACATAGATTGGAAATTTACAATAGAAATTCAATTGGTAAACCGTAATTTGTAGAAATAAATTGTGAGTTCCACAACTGACCCCTTACCGACCAAACAGTCTATTTCGCAGATTATTTCTGGTATAAAGAATCATATTTATCTGATGTTCGAAATTTACAGACGGAAAATGAAGATTGGGATCGACTCAACGAAATTTATGAATCCAAAGGATTTTCGAGTGCTTGCTTCCTTGATTAAACAAGTAGTAAATATCAAGTATGATAAAAGCAAAGACATGACAGACTACGTCAATAAGAAAATCAAATTGACTTAATAGTTAAAAGTCCATTGATAATAAAATAAAGGACGGAGTGCATGCCGAGTTGATTTTCGTAAGTTTACCTCTTACTATGGTACTGGAAAATTGTGACTTTACAGTCACATTGTACTTGGTAAGGTAGATTCAGATGCCATGGTTCACATTATTGACAGAAAAGATTGGTTTATTATGTTCGAGTTGCAAATTATCCCTGATTTACTGCTTCGGGTGTCAGCTTGAAGAAAATCATCAGGAACAAAATGAGCACTGTATTCATCTTCAGAAGAAGAACCATCAAAACGTGTACTCCCAGAAAAAGAACGCAACTTATCGAAACTTTTTGAGGATTACGTGATGTGGGCTGAAATATTGATTCAGGATTGTGAATATCGAACAACTTTAATAAAACAAGAATTCTATACATCACAGCCATACAAAATAGTTGATGTCCATCATCACTTTGTTAATGACGCTGTCAAGACTGGACTTGTCTCGATGACTATAAAATCAACTGAGCCCATGGTTGCTGACGTGCTAATGAAGGTTCTTCGTGGTGTGAATCATCGTTACTGGGCATCCAGTATGGGATTTATATTGGATTCCATGGATCAAGTGGGGATGGAGATCATTGATCATGAGATAATATTTTTTTACTTTCTGTTGTCTTTTTTTGTATTGTATTGACAGTTGACATTTGAAAATATATTTTTCATTCTGTTCCCCGCATTTATTAATTTTATCCTAGCAAATTATTGTCGATTATATTGTTGTCTTTTGTAGTTATTGCATTTTAGGGATTAGGATTTGGTTTGTGTAGGTTACAAACAAAATTGTTTGCATTTTTTTCTAAGCATTTATCCAAACATTATTAATTATTCTTCAGATAAACAAAACATTTACAGACAGTTTATACCATATCAATTTGCCAGACGTTCTGCAATTAATAAACATCAATAGTATTTTTCAGCTTATTTATCGTCTCAATGAGCATTTTTTATGATAAATTGTACTGTATTATTAGTGTTCAATTGCCTACGATTTAGAAGTCAATCTTAATTTTATCTTAAACAACGTCTGCAACTGCAAGTTGTGCGCTGGAGGTAGATAATATTGTACATAAATAAGATGTTACTAGTATATTGCACTTGCCAAAGTATAACAAAAGTCTTATTAAATTTTATTGCTTTATTTTATTTGTTTCAAATTAAAGAAAGGGTTAATTGTTGACTATGACTAATATGTTGACTACCTTATACTTAATATATTGACTATATATTATATGAATAATTAAAATTTAATCATTACATATTAGTTATATAGAGTGAGTTTAAATACGTGTTACCAATTCAGAAAAGGTGCGTCTTTAATTAATTAAACCATTAGTTTCATTAATTTACGTAAAAAGTGATTTTTTTAAAATTTTAACGCCCTGTATATCAGAATCTAGTGACTTTAGATCTCTGATTCATTAAGACTTTTTGGTCTAATATAATCCAAAGAACATACCCCTAAAGTTATAACAGACATCGTCTATATCTAACAGAATTTTACAAGCATTTACAGATGTATTTTTGGTAGCGTATGGTTTTTATTAATGTCTTTGTTTTATCAAATGAACTTAAGGAATCATTAAAATTCTACTTTTGATATAAAAACAGTGGGTTGTAGATATCAGCTAAATTCCGTCACCGTTAGACTTTAGTATTAGATCATATAACAAAGATTTTTGTTCTGGATAAATATATGTATGTATGTACTTTGAAAACTTAATTCTTATGAATACTTGACAAATGGAAATTCCAAACTAGGTAAACTTTCTGAGTAGGTATGTAAATATTTTAATTTTATGATGCTCCTCTTAACTACTAAATCCATAAATTCATATATTTTTTTAATTTTATCTACACCAAACATAATTACACAGGCTATAAATATATAACAATTACTTTAATACAATAATGGCAACTATTTTACATATATAATATCTGTCCATAAATATTTTATTTGATAAATGTTTACACGTGTAAGTTTTTATAATGGACCATTATTCGATTTATACATAGATGCTATATATTATTATAATACGATAATCTGATGATGTTAGAAGAAAAAATAATTAATCTGAAAATATCAGTAATCTCAACAGTGAGAGAATTGTTAGTTTGCTTTTAATAATTTCCGTTTATCCTAAACTAATTCTAAGTTTGAATACAGTCTAACATATGTAGTTTTAATAATAAATTGTAATAAGTAGTATCTGTACTTGTAACAATTTGATTAAAATAATGACAAAATTACATCGCTGTTGACAAAAAATTTAAAATTAGAGGAATGTGTGAAAAGTTGACTACACTCCTAGTTTAATAAGTTTGCTGGTAACTGATGAAGGCATATTAATATTAAAATAAACATGTCCTTATTTATTTCAGTGCATTTGTAGCAGTAATAGTTTATTTAATATTTATAATTCTTAATATTAGCCTAATATTAAATAATCTGTAACATTTACTTTTCGTTTATTTAATTTAAAGACTACTTTCAAACTTATAATCATGTTTTAGGCGTTATTATTGACTATGTATGTTTGAAGATAGAAAATAAGTAGTAAGGTAACATATTTTAAGTTGATTTATTTCACCCAAGGTACATAGTTTGCAGTTATTTAAAATTAGCAAAAATGAGTCACATACCTTTTTACTTCTTAAAGAAAAGAAAAAATAACTAAAGGGTTATCTGTTCCTGTTTGACAAATGAAGAAATTAATGGCAAAATTTTTTGAAATGGTACTAATAGAGAACCTATTAATTATGTAGTACATAATTAATAATTCATTCATAATGTGTCTATCCACAAAGAAGAAACATGTAAAAATGACGCCTTACTCGACGTGAATGAACTTATACGTCATTAATTACAATACAAATTCCGACCATGTATTTAAGAATTAGTATTCACTAGCTTTATTTTTATCTCCGATCGGATCTGATTGGTAATAGACTCTAAACAAATAGTCCGAAAAAAGAGATATCATGAAATCTCGCGCAACTATTCACATGTTTAATTTCCACGTTCTAAGTACTGTATCTCTTGATCAAAAGAAAGGCAATGTCCACGACCTACAAACACCATTGGACTTCCCAATGTTACCGCGATCTGACGAAATGTTAAAGCTTAAGTCTGAAAAAATTACTTAATCACGAGGATGTACTAGGATTTCTTGGAGATGTAGGTACCGGAATTTTTTCAGTTTCTAAAATGTACCGGGGCTTACTTAATTTAGCGCAAGCGCATTACGTTAATTTATTACTACAGTGTCGTGAAAATGAGCAATTGAAAGCTGTTTTTTCCAAACATTTCCAAAATTGTTAGAGATAAATTAAATGTATAACAGAATACTGTACTGTCATATTGCTAACCTAATGATTACAAAATAATTTCTAAATTTTAGTCAGTGGTGTAGATAAATATTGGTCAGCTTTTACATATTTTTCAGCAGTTTGAGCCCAAATAAAAATTATAGTCAATTGTACAATTATATTAAGTATTTGCATTAAATTTGTGAAACGTAATTTGTAAACACCCCGTCCGTACAATATGCATTGAAATAAATTGATATGTTGTGCTAAAAAGTTTTTAGGATAATAGTTGAATATTTTTTTTATTATCATTTTATTTTTAACAAAATTTGCAAATGATCATTTTAAAATTTCATTTAAAAATAAGTCCGAATTAATGTAATAGTATATTACGTAATAAGTGTGCGTAAAAAGCATTTTACGCACGAATAGAAAAGGTTATTCTATGAGTGCGTAATTGCATTACACCACGTATTATGTACTATACTTTACCTACGACCACTACTGTAAATACTTAAAAACACACCGTCTGCGATCAATGTAAGATTCCTATTACGAACGGTAAAAAAATCGCACAGCTAGGAAAACTGTACGATTTTTTTACCAAGCTGTGCGATTTTTTTACCGTACGTAATAGGAATCTTACATTGATCGCAGACGGTGTGTTTTTAAGTATTTACAGTAGTGATCGTAGGTAAAATATTTTTTGTTTTTTTTTTTTTAGAGAACGTGGGAAAAATGAAAGGATTTACAAGAAATTACTTGAAAAATTAAAGATTTTCTAAGTAACTAAGGATGTACTGAGTTTTGCAACGATTTTCAGTCAGATAAGGAAGGATTACAGGATTTAAATTTTTTATCCAATGCGTTTCCCATCGACTTAATATAAATCAAATGATTTTAAACGATCGAACAGTAAAGTAGTTGGTATTAGCATAACACTTTAATAGTATGGTAGATATGACAAATATCATGCCTTCAAGTTGACTTTAAAAGTTATATTTTCAAAACAATTGCTGAAATATGTTTTATCCGTTGTTAATTTCAGTAACCTAGACCTCTTCAGTCGCTAGTATTAACTAGAAAGCATCAAGAATCATTACTGAATTATAAACAATATTTTCTAACCTAACTAACTATAATTTACACAAAAAATTGATGCATCTTATCCAATTCATTTAATTACGTAACATAACATCTACAACGTTTTCATTTAAAGAGCTTGTAGAAAATTACGTATACCAATTGATAACAGACTCATTTGTGATAGACCTCTCGATTATTGTCAGTAAAACGAAACGACATGTTTAAGTGAATAATGATTAAACTTAATTAGCCTGAGTACGCTTACTTGACCTATTTGGTGGTATCAGTTCCAATACAAAATCTGATCGTACACAGTTCTCTTTGATGTATCATTGGCACTTGTTTTCAGTTTCCATAAATAACGTTAATTGTGTCCAATGATTACAAAATGAAAAAATAATTAATCAATCTGACGTTGACTCGGTAACCTATTGTCCGATTTTATTGTTCAGTTTTCAGACTGCCCCAGTTTCCATACATTGGTATCTAGATTGTTACAAATGAAAAAATATACTTATAGAAAGCTTGGAAGTTTTGCAGAATTGTTTGACGAGGACCTTTGTTTTTATTAAATCCAATATAGTTTGTAGTTTTAAATTTAAACGACTAGTCACTACTATTGGCCTTTGTTGATTCTGCCAAGTTAGCAACATAAATTAAATAAATTAGTTCTTAATTTCTTCACTAATATGCCTGGCATCTCAGCACCACAGCTCTGACTAACCTAGGTTCCCTTCGGAAGCGTTCGGAACATTATGGGATTCTGCTTAAATTTAAACTATGACAATGACATTAGTATAGTTCAGCTAAACTAGGTCAATATCAGTTTAAACTTGGAAATTAACATTACCATTTAGTTACTTTAATTGCCCAAATTTCATTGTTGTCATGGTTATAATTGGAATTTGTTTTTCAAACTTCATTCTTTGAAGGCGAGTAACTCCACAACGAAGCCCGATAGGAATTTTTTTTGTATGAAGTACTGCAACTATTTTGACTTCTTCTGTATACCCCTCCATTTTTGACATGACCTTTCCGGACACCATGTATATTATAACTTCACTATTTATTTGATTAAAAAAAAAGAATTTCAGATTCGTGTTCAGGGGAACACGTACTGTTACCCCTAAAAAACTTAAAATGACACCCTGTCTAGTTCATGCTGTTTGGTAATTTTAAAGAATTGTTTCAATATGCTAAATTTAAAAAAAAAATATCAGTAGAGATAGTAATAGCATGTATACTTATTAGGAGCAAAAGTCACTATTTGAAGGTACTTTGCAATTCTGTTTAATGAACCAAGAAGGCGAATAGCACATTTGAATACCTATTGAAAATAATGCTCCCATTTTCCGTTCCGCATTGTTCCTGTTACCTTATCATATATGCACGCCTGTGGTATGAATGGCATCAAAAGATACCATTAACATTCTGCATATCCAACCATAAAATTTGTTAAGACGTTTTTGAAATTCAATAGCGTTCAATCTTGGTGGTCCCATAAATTAAACATTTGCTCCAATTAAGATAAATACGAAGTGTTACGTCTGTGGTTTGAAGATTTTTTTGAAGAATCTTAATTTTCCTTTTAACGCAAAAACTGACTTCTGTTAACTTATATTGTTGCCTCATTTAATTTATTGAATACATTTTGTCACTCTTTGTACACATATCATCTTATCGATGATGTCAGTCTATGAATGGCCATATTATAGCTTTATAGAAACGATAAAAGTAAAAAAAATCTTAAAAAACAATGTATTTTATGATTTTATACATAAACAAACTTTTATAATTAACATAATTGTTACTAATTATATAGCTGTTATCAGTTGATTTAGCAATAAGATTTAGATATATTATAAAGAGTAAGGAACTGTAATTTAATAACAATAAACAATTTATGATGTCAGTCTATGAATGGCCATATTATAGCTTTATAGAAACGATAAAAGTAAAAAAAATCTTAAAAAACAATGTATTTTATGATTTTATACATAAANATTTAAACGACTAGTCACTACTATTGGCCTTTGTTGATTCTGCCAAGTTAGCAACATAAATTAAATAAATTAGTTCTTAATTTCTTCACTAATATTGATTGAAAGAATTCCGATGAAACATGAACAAAAGAAGTAATTATACTATTAACTTTATTTTATGGCTATTTTATGTTTACATAATATGTATTTTATACGGAGATGTCAATGCATTTGACTAAACAATACACATCACATAAAGAGATTCAATAACATTCTAAAATGTTTCTATGTGTTCTTGAATGCGCATTCAAAACTTAGACAAAGATAAATTATTTACCTCATTTGTTATTCTTATCTAACAGTAAGAAATAATTCAGGTGTTTTACTAACTGTATTAAATGACGAAATCAAGGTAGAACCCTACATGATTTTTAATTAGTCATTTAATTAACTTGTAACGAAATTGGCTGTTTGTGTAAATTGAAAGTATTTTAATTCTGTAGATAGAAACATTTTCTTGCTTTGATCTTTTAACATTACTTTCTGAATTAAGTTCTGAAGGTTGATAATAAAAACAGTGTATATTCAACAAATTGTAAAACAAAAATATACAGGATGTAACTTTCAATGTGGATCATATTTATACGGAGGCTGCCTTTGACCTTTAGAAATAAATAACAATAATTTTATTTTTTCAAATTCCGTTAAAACTTAATTTTTTAAAATCTTTTTCTAATAATTTTCATACCCAGACGCTGGACAAGATAGTGTGATCTCAAACAATGGCTCGTTTTAGTCTCAGTGCATGTACAATTGGGAACTGGGCTATGCATTGTTGTCAAATCTCGTAATGTAAAGGAAAGGTTATTAAAAAGCTTTTCACACCACCCGTCGTGACATAGTGCTCGTTGGTGCGTTACTTTTTTTAAGGTGATGTTCGCCAGAAACCCTGTTATCTCACATAAGCGAAAATTTAGTTGTTTTAAATAAGATAAACTATGAAACAGTACTTAACAAGTACCTAATTTAGCAGAAAACTCAAGCAGTAATAAATAGCGATAAATGAAATACACAAAAATAAGTAAATACTCTATTTACTCACCTGATTTTTACAGCATATGGCACTTGAACGTTAAACGAGTATTGGTACTAGGATCCTCCTCCACGACGTTTAAAACTTCTGGTTCCGGTCTCTTAGTTTGGTTCCGTCCAACATTAGTGTATTGGCGTTCAAATCAAATCAACTCCTTTTTGATTCGCATACATGCTTTTTCATAATATCGTACAAAATCTTGAAAATTAAAACACAAAAGTACGCTGTGCAGTTACTAAACACTGAAATAAATCACTTTAGAAGGTACTTACACCGGACAAAGGCACTTTACGAACACTGATAAAGTGGAAAACTAAAATAAAAATGTAACAAACCCATCCATCCCGTCATATCATACCAAGTGTGAAAAAAATTTGTCGTTGCCTCCCAAAGGCTGCTTGGCATCTCAGCCCCGCAGCTCTGACTAACCTAGGTTCCCTTCGGAAGCGTTCGGAACATGATGGGATTCTGCTTAAATTTAAACTATGACAATGACAATAGTTCAGCTAAACTAGGTCAATATCAGTTTAAACTTGTAAATTAACATTACCATTTAGTTACTTTAATTGCCCAAATTTCATTGTTGTCATGGTTATAATTGGAATTTGTTTTTCAAACTTCATTCTTTGAAGGCGAGTAACTCCACAACGAAGCCCGATAGGATTTTTTTTATGAAGTACTGCAACTATTTTGACCTCTTCTGTATACCCCTACATTTTTGACATGACCTTTCCGGACACCATGTATATTATAACTTCACTATTTATTTGATTAAAAAAAAAGAATTTCAGATTCGTGTTCAGGGGAACACGTACTGTTACCCCTAAAAAACTTAAAATGACACCCTGTCTAGTTCATGCTGTTTGGTAATTTTAAAGAATTGTTTCAATATGCTAAATTTAAAAAAAAAATATCAGTAGAGATAGTAATAGCATGTATACTTATTAGGAGCAAAAGGTCACTATTGGAAGGTACTTTGCAATTCTGTTTAATGAACCAAGAAGGCGAATAGCACATTTGAATACCTATTGAAAATAATGCTCCCATTTTCCGTTCCGCATTGTTCCTGTTACCTTATCATATATGCACGCCTGTGGTATGAATGGCATCAAAAGATACCATTAACATTCTGCATATCCAACCATAAAATTTGTTAAGACGTTTTTGAAATTCAATAGCGTTCAATCTTGGTGGTCCCATAAATTAAACATTTGCTCCAATTAAGATAAATACAAAGTGTTACGTCTGTGGTTTGAAGATTTTTTTGAAGAATCTTAATTTTCCTTTTAACGCAAAAACTGACTTCTGTTAACTTATATTGTTGCCTCATTTAATTTATTGAATACATTTTGTCACTCTTTGTACACATATCATCTTATCGATGATGTCAGTCTATGAATGGCCATATTATAGCTTTATAGAAACGATAAAAGTAAAAAAAATCTTAAAAAACAATGTATTTTATGATTTTATACATAAACAAACTTTTATAATTAACATAATTGTTACTAATTATATAGCTGTTATCAGTTGATTTAGCAATAAGATTTAGATATATTATAAAGAGTAAGGAACTGTAATTTAATAACAATAAACAATTTAGGATATCGGGCGTTTCACGTCAATGGGCACAGTGGGCTGCCCAGAATAAAAATGCATCAATATTGACGTTCGACGTGTCAAAAGCTTCGTATTTAAAAACTCTATCGAATGCCGTCTGGTGATTTTAAAAAAACATCATGGCGGTTCCAATATGGCGTCCGCAATCATGGAAAATTCTGTTTAATGAGCATTATTGATAGATAAGAAACATAAAAATACTGTATTGTAGACTGAATCACCATATCTATACGTTTTTGGGGTTGCTGATTTCGAATTCAATATTCGTTAAACCCCATCTGGTCACTGTTCGTCCCTAACCTTAAAAATACTTCAAATCGTTGAAATAAAGCGTTTCTACTATGAGTAACCACAGTCTAACCACCACAATTTATGTTTTCGGGATCGCTGAAACCAATTCTGATATCAATATAACTTCAACTAGTCAGAGTTCGTACCTAACCTCAAAAAAGTAGCGCAAATTGCTAAGATTACACTTTTCCACTTTTAGGAATGAAGTGTAACCAACATATCTTTATATTTTTGGGGTCACTGAATCGAATTCCTACATCCGTTTGAACCCAACTAGTCATTAGTCGTACCTAACCTCAAAAGCTATAATAGTTATAAAGTGCGACCACCATATTTTTATGTTTTTTTCCAAACGAGCATGTGATATGATGAAAGGTATGTTCCATATAAAAAGAACAAATCCTTTTTAGAAGTTCTGCATATTATACTAAAGAAAAGGTAATACAGACTTTATGTCTTAGCCATGATAACGGCCTCAACCCGATTAAACACAAAAAGCATATATTGTTTAACCTGTTGAATTTAAAAATATCGAAAGGACTGAAAGGACGGAATTAATTCTTATGTAAGCCTTAATCAATTCGGCAAATACTATTTCGAAATTTGTTTCAGTATGTGGATTCAGTCAATGAACTCAGAAATTAAAATGGTTTGATCAAAACCCTAATCAAAGTGTCAGTGCACCAGAGACTTTTTGAAAAATAGTAGCGTTTGAGTGATGCTATCCAATATTTCGTGTTTTTTATGTGTATCTTCAGGCGCCATATTGGAACTACCACGAGAGGGTTAGAGAAGTGATACGGCTTGGGGGTAACTTTTGTAAATAACAGATAAATCGGATATAATAATCAACTTTAATTTCTTTACCTGTAATAGATTATAAGCGATTTTGGTGATATTGTGATCAGACTTTATAACTCAACCAGAAAAAGTGTCATTTTAGTGATTTGGAATATTTTTTGAGGTTAGGTACGACTAATAACTATACTCCGCGGTCGAAATTATAGAGAGTGACTCATCGCTAGCTTTTGGACTAGTAAGGGGGATGAAGCGTGCCGGGAACGAAAATCCATTGGCGTGTCTGCGTAAAAGGCAACAAGATATAGAAAATATTGAAAAAAGATAATAAAACATAACATCTAATATTTTTTACGGTTTGCTATAACCGGCACTTTGATCCATTTTAATTATTACAGCATTTTAAAACGTCCCAGTTGTGTTTTTTTAATTTATAAATTTATTATAGCCATGGAATTAGACCCCTCGTCTACGCTTATGCTATGAAGTTTCTCAGGACGGATAAATCAAGTCCGTTTACACCCACTAAAAAAGCATTTCCCTATTCCCTACCAAGTGCAAAAGACAGAGATAGAATATAGATCGACGTTCAGTGTAACTTAGTCTATAGACGAGTATAGATTCTATCGATATGCGTAGCGAGCGGCACAAAGATAAATAATATTGAACCGTATAAAAATCATTTTATATTTTATACGCATTATGGTAATAGTGTTTTTATATTATATCTGAGTCACTCTCTATAATTTCGACCGCGGAGTATAGTTGGGTTCAAACGGATGTAGGAATTCGATTCAGTGACCCCAAAAATATAAAGATATGTTGGTTACACTTCATTCCTAAAAGTGGAAAAGTGTAATCTTAGCAATTTGCGCTACTTTTTTGAGGTTAGGTACGAACTCTGACTAGTTGAAGTTATATTGATATCAGAATTGGTTTCAGCGAACCCGAAAACATATATTGTGGTGGTTAGACTGTGGTTACTCGTAGTAGAAACGTTTTATTTCAACGATTTGAAGTATTTTTAAGGTTAGGGACGAACAGCGACTAGATGGGGTTTAACGAATATTAAATTCGAAATCAGCAACCCCAAAAACGTATAGATGTGGTGATTCAGTCTACAAAACAGTATTTTTATGTTTCTTATCTATCAATAATGATCATTAAACAGAATTTTCCATGATTGCGGACGCCATATTGGAACCGCCATGATGTTTTTTTAAAATCACCAGACGGCATTTGATAGAGTTTTTAAATACGAAGGTTTTGATACGTCGAACGTCAATATTGATGCATTTTTATTCTGGGCAGTTGACGTGAAACGCCCGATATACGAGTATGTCATACTGATATTTATATCCTTCTTGTTTCAGATATAGTCTCCATCTTATCTTTTGATTGATTTTCAAATTTTTAATATATTTACAAATGCTTATGTTTAGCTACAGAAACAAAAAGAACAGTTACTCTCTCTTTCTTTGAGAAAGAAATAATTGACCAGATTTTAAAGTAATATATTTAATTCCATTGAATTTAAAACAAAACAAAAATAAACTATACGACAGCATTTTCATTTACGAACGTAATTAATAGGTTAGATGTTTTCACTAAACCGATAAAACAGTAATGAACAAGAATGCTTTGACGTGATTTCGAATTAAATAATTATACGCAATCAATCTTTTGGAAGTTATATTTTTTGTTAAGCTGATTTGCTAACATTATGAAAAACAGCTATTTTTATGTTGATATATTTTATAACAATCTAGTTGTTTGTTATTAACTTTTTCAGTTCCAAAATAACTTTGATATTCTTGGAAAACAGAAATTACGTAGGAAGCTTAATGGGATTTTCAAAAATATATTTTTTATTTTCAGTTTCTGGAATTCGGATTTAGTTTATTTTCAGTAAATCTTTGTCTACATATCAAATTGTTATAAATGTAGAGACATATATATCAATTAATTAATAATAAAGCTGTAAACTGTTTTTTTAATGTTTCTTATTTACTTTATTTTGAAAATAAGAAACAGGGACGATTTTGAAAATGGATTATTTTTTGATCTTCATCCAATTAAATTATCATAATTAAATACTTTCATAGGGTAAAAATCTATGACTTCACACTGATGGAATCCACAATGACAAGATTGACTGGATGTCATGATAATGAATCTTTAATATGAACTTAGTCTCTCGGACTTTTACTGTTTATCTTTTTTGTTTTGTTATAGGATTTATTCTTTTATTACAACTTATTTATTGTGTTGTTAATATACATTTCATATTAAGGCTTTTGCGCACATTTATGTGCTTCAGGATTATCATGATAAAGGACATAGTCAGAGCATTCATATGAGGGCTGCTTACCATGTCGTAGGTTTAGGCTCCTTGACGTTTCGTATATATGTCCCTCTTCTTCAGGAGAATCTACAAACTAAAAACTGTTGAGTTTGTGGTCTAGGATCTGAGTCGTATTCGTTCAAAAATATTATTACTTATGAATAATGAAAGTGAATAAATATTTTTGTATTGCGTAAAGAAATAAAATTGAAAAATAAAGATGATTAACAATAAAACATAAACAAGAAGTGCGGTGTCTTAAATTAAAAAAAATCCAATTGTAAAAGATTCCAAGAGTAATTACAGTATTTATTTATTCATTAAGGTCTTAATTGTATGAAGAATAAGATTAAGATCAACTTCACGATGACTGAACAAGTGATGAAAATGTAATCTCTGGTGAAATCTTGTTGAAATGTTGAGATTTTCTATGTCAGATTCCTTGGCGACTGTATTGTTTTCTTATTTAATGTTTACATTTCGTCTAATAATATTTTACATCAATTATATTGTGTATTTGAAATGAAAGTGAATCATGTCCTGCAAATGTCCCCATAAAGAAGCCAAACGTCGACATTTAGAAAACTGTGTTTTATTAACTTCCATTTGGTTCTAATTCTCACTATATCAATGACTGTTACCGACACTTTTTCTTATAAGTTGAAGTAAAGTAATATATTTTTAATATTTCTGCATCAAAAAGTATAAAGAAAGAGGTATTTACAGATGTAGTTAATTTAAAATGAATTAAGTGAAACAGTGTTTGCAATACAGAAATTTAAACAAATTTCCATAAATTTTTAAAAACAAATTTTGAAAATAAATAGTGGATGCTTTAATATAACCAATGAACATTAAATAGACGGAGTTAGCTAGTCGCATTTAACTTGATCGTCTAAGATGATATGAAAAAGTACATCTTCTCTATTTAATAAATTACCTCACTACATCACGATGACAGCTTGGTTGTAGTTATAAAGAGCTTTAATGCGCTGAATAACAACTGATTATTGAAAACTTTTTCATAAGTACCACAAAACATACCTTTGTAGTTAGATTTTCCTTATTAAACCCATGCCTTAAATGTTTTATTTAATAAGCCTTGACGATTTTAAATACTTAAAAGTACTTACAGTGGATACTTTATTAAAACCGAATCTGTTTATAAATCAATGTCGTCCATTCAAATCAAGAAATTAAAGAACTCATTAACATTGGTTTAGCGTTATTATACGTTTTCATCTTATAATCAAAAACAAGAGCACATCTGCTTCGTTTAAAAAATATGAAAATAATAGATATTGACTTGACTTAAGGGTTAAAAAAGTGTTGAAGTATCAAAATAGTATCAGAAATAGGTATCATGTTCGCTCAAGTTTAGGACTGAATTGGTGTGTCGTTAAAAATTGAAATTTCACTTGAAATTCTAAAAAACTAATAATTTGTGCCAAACTTGGAGCCATCTAGCGGTTAAATCAAACAACTTTGAATTAAATAGTCTTATCTTGATCCCAAGATTATGTGGCAATTTATGTACAGGGTAGGCCATACCGAATCAGAATATGTAATCAAGAAACAATTGAACATATTATTTTAAAAAACATAATAGTCGAAAAATAGATTTTAAAAACTTTACTTGAAATTAATATTTCACCAATACTTATTTTTGATGATTTATGTAACTTCGTCTTATATGTATCAGACATTGTTTTTAATTCCAAATTCAGCAATATATAATATGTTATACCTTTGATATTTGATAAGCCAAATAGTCAGCAAAATAAAAATACAACTGTTTCATAAATTTGTGGAGTGTGTCATGAACAACAATTAACCGTTACCTTTAAGATTGAACCACCAAAGTCAAATATTACACGACATCTTTTTCAGTTTTTCAAAGCTTGCTATTTAAAATTTCGAAACTTTTTAGGTATTTACAATAAGTATGTATTGCACGACAAAACTATGACATATTGTATATCACTGGATTTGTAAATAAAATTTCTATTCTATATAACTAAAATATACGAGGTTGGTCAAAAATAAATGCTTGTGAAATTGATTTTCCTTCAAACCAGAAATTGAACAACTGAAACACCTATCAATAAAACGTTTGTAATTTAATTCCATATTACTGTCTGTATCACGTCTGCATAACAATAAATTGTCATTCAATTGTTTCTCAAGTTGCATATTATTATTCCACAGGATTTTTTACATATGTCTAAATTTCTAATTACCATTCAAACACCGTAATAGTAAAAAAGTAAATTGCAATAAAAAAAGAAAATTACACAGCCCCACAAAAAAAAAATTCTGTGCATCGGACTGGACCACTATATCCTTATATTTTCGAGTCCGCTGGGTCCGAATCCGAGGTCCGTTTGACCCTGTCAGTTCAGATTAAAAGTTACTTCAAGGTCAAGCCGAGAAAAACGCCTAGGGTGGGGGCGACCATGGTTATTATGTATATGTTTCTGAGGTCGTGACCAAAAAAAACAGGAGTATTCCCACTAAACCCTAGAAGTTACTCAATTTAACATCAAAATGACATTGACCTTGACCCCGTAGAAACAAAAGAAACCCTAATTAGGACTCAGCGACCCGAAAAAACATTTAATCGCTTTGGTTGCACCGCTGTAGTGGATTTTTCTCAGTTTGACCTTTGAATAACCTGACCTGACATGACCTTGAACCTGATCTAACAAGGTCAAGCAGACCTCGGATTCGGATTCAGTGACCCCAAAAACATATAATAACCATCGTTGCCCTCACCATAGGGGATTTTTCTCTGTTTGACCTTGAAATGACGTTTAACCTGACCTGACAAGGTCAAACGGACCTCGGATTCGGACTCAGCGACCCCAAAAACATAGGGGTGTAGAGGTCTAGTCCGAGGCACAGAATTTTTTTTTTTGTAGGGCCGTGTGTATGTGTATTATCCTGAATAAAGGGAATATAATGCAGGATAGTCTTAAACACTACACTCTCTGTATTGCATTGGGTGGATCTTGGATATGTCCAAGAGAAGACATGCTATCTAAGAACAATATTTCTAAAATTTGCGAGTCTTAGAATGTGGATGATATCACATTTCTTCCAATCAAGAAATTCAAGTGTAAATTTTCTTCTGGAAAAATCCTGTTATCTTTTCTAAAAATGTAGATGGAAGAACACAAAATGCGTCTTTTCACTTCGGGAGCAGAAATTTTAATACAAAAGTTAGTAATTGACGTAAATGGTGTATTGAAAAAAAAGAGAATAACTATATGGAAAAATTAAAAAAATTGAAAAAAATATTCTAAATAAGAAAATGGTTACCATTAAAAAATTTTAACAAATGACAAATTATTTTATCACGTAATATGACCAAGAAGTTATAGTCGAGGAAATAAAGCACTAAAAACGGCCTTACCTCTGAAATCTGTGCAGTAAGATGAATTGTGATGCGGTTTTTTCCATTCGATTCGTTAAAGCGTCCAGAAAGTTTGTGACCCTATGTGATCAATGAGAAATGAAAATTGCATCGGTGCTTAAGAAAAATGCATTTTTAAAATTGCATCTTGAAGAGTTAAAATATGAAAAATTTACAACTCGGAAAATATTGATGGAAAAGAGTTCAATTTTACTACTCGGGGGTTCTTGGGGTCGCTAAACACGAATATCACGATGGCAACGGTCTCAGAGGTACCTAGTGCCCCAGGTTGGCCGGTTTCAACGTCGTCTCCTGGAGTTTTTTGGAAATTCGTTATAAAGCCGAAACTCGTTACCTCTGGGTTTTTGGGGTCGCTCAACACGAATATCACGACGGCAATGGTCTCCGAGGTACCTAGTGCCCCAGGATGGCCGGTTTCCACGTCGTCTCCTGGAGTTTTCTGGAAATTCGTTATAAACTTAGCCGAAACTAGTCACCTCGGGGTTTTTGGGGTCGATCAACACGAATATCACGACGGTAACGGTCCTCGAGATACCTAGTACCCAGAATGGCTGGTTTCTGTGACAACTATTTCATTCTTAATTATTTTTTATTATAAATACATTTATTCATTACAAAAAATACGTTTCCTAAAAAATATTATACTTAAATATCTTAACAATTTTAATTCTTCTTTATTNTAACTACAACGTCATCCGGCAATGAGAAATCGGCCAATTCTCGCAAAAGATATGCAATTACGAAGTCAGTTCTTGTCGTCTTCGAATTTGCAACCCTTACGTCAAACATAGACTGGCGAGAAATTTGCGGAACCATTCTGAAAATCAGTAAAAAATGTAAGAATCCGCAGTTTTGCGCACAATCTGTTTTATGTATTGAGTAACACAAGAGACTAGCTTTCAATTAAATATAAGGTTATTGCGGTATAAAACAGTATACTATAGTATAATCCACTTCCAATTTGCTAATATAAATTTTTTTACATGTTAATTGCTTCCCTATGTTAAAAACGATTTACAGGCTCACGAAATTATATTTCAAAAAACTAAAACTTGTTAACATACCTTGATATATAGCAGATTACAGTAACCACACACAAATATTAGTACACCAAGCAGGTATAGTGCACTCATTCACTTAACACAAACAACTGATGAGAGTGTAACAATACAGTTTATATACAACCCAGGTAAAGAAAATTTATAACCACCCTTTTTAGGGTCCCAAGCCAATTCTAAGAAAATTAGATACGTCGTGACATAAGAGGGATGTTCTTCTATTGGAAAATGATGTGTTTTTAATTATGTGCGTTTTTCAAAAAATCAATTATTTCCACCTAGTTTGCTGAAATATCACACTGTGCGCTCTAACGAATCGAATGCAAAAAACCGCATCACGATCCATCTTACTGCACAGATTTCAGAGGTTCAGTGCTTTATATCCTCGACTATTATGACATTCATTAAAACATTTTGTCTGATTTAAATGAAACTTGGTGTGCTCGAGCAACTGAGATTAAAAATGAGGTTATGTTGTTAATTATCAAAATTTAAAAGTAGCAAGTAAGCAAGTTGTTTTTCTTATAATTTATATAGTAAACTGCTAGATATAAATAAACAAAGAAACTGTGGTTGTAATTGAACTTTTTTAGTCAAAACACTCGATGAAATAACTGCACTTATATACGACTTAAATATTTTTGAGTACTGTTAAATTGAGTCAAAGTTGGAGAGTTTGAAAATTGAAAAGAAATCGTTGAATCAAAATTAAAAAAGTAACTGACTTTGTGCTGCACTAATGTTTTTTGAGATAATTAGTGTGTCTCTATTTCTGTATTGCATAATATTATTGAAGTGAAAAGATAAATAATTACAATTATTAGAAAAATTATGTTTTTATTTGTTTCACTTTGTTGCATCTTCCTTTCTCTTTCTGATTTGGTAAACACAGTGTCCCAAAATGATCGAACAAAATTCACATTTTTTTCCAGTTCAAACTTTAAAAAATTGCTGAAACTGATAAATTAGTAAATAGAAACTGTCACTTTTCTGCAATATTTTCTATTTTTTTGAGCCATGTTTGACAGACCAATAACATTACCGATAGTTTTTTTAATAGGACGCTCCATATTTTATGGCAGTCATTAAAAAATGGAGGTATTAAATGAAAACAATAATTTAGTGCTACTTTTTATTTTATTACAGCACATGTTCAAAGTAGCTCCCTTTAACCATTGCACCATGCCCAATTCGGAGTTCAAAATTATCATTTACCTACATTTTGAACATTTGGTGTTATGTTTCGAACTTCTTCTCTGATACGACTTTTCAAACCTTCGATAGTGTCTGTTCACAAACATATTGCGTTTTAAATAGCCCCACAAAAAAAAATCTAGTGGGGTTAAGTCAGGGGAGCCTGGTGGCCCTTTAAGCGGCTCTCTTCTACCCATCCGTCGATTTGGGAAAACTTATAGTAATTTCTTACATCGAGGCGAAAATGAAAATGAGGCACCATCTTGTTGGAACCAGACATGACCAGCAGGCATATCGTGCTCATTAGGATTAAGATAAATAAATCCCGGGCCTGAAATCAGTTGAAAACGCAAAAAATCAAAATAAATGTCGCCTGTCAAGTTGCCCTCAAAGAAATAAGGTCCCAGTATGCGATTTCCTACTATTCCAGCTCAAACATTCACTTTTTCCGGCCGTTGTGAATGTCATTATTGCATTCAATGCGGATTTTCTAGGTTCCAAAACCTAGTATTTTGCCTGTTCCGTTTAAGCAAAAAGTTGCTTCGTCAGTGAAAATTATGTAACTTTTTCAGTTGAGTTATCTTTCAAATAAACTAATATCCTCGCAAAACTGTAATCTTCTGTCTGTGTCATCTGCCCATAGTTCTTGTAAGAGGTTAACTTTGTAAGGATGCCACTTTTGAGACTTCAGAGTGCTTCCACAAGTTGAAGTTGACTGAGATAGATCTAATGGATTAGTGAGAATTTTCAGTAACGGCGAGCATCTCATTTTGACAGTCATTTCGCCTTCCTGATCCAGGTACAATAACAAATGTAACTTATACAGGGTGGTCCTTAAGTAATTATACATAGAAGTATGGTAGATTTATGACTTTAAAATATTACGATTTGAGCCAACTTGCCTTAACAAAATATTGACAATAAGAATGATACAGGGTGCTAAAAGTGAAATTTCAAAATTTATTTTTCGCAATAACTTGAACGTTTTCAGACATTTATACAAAAAAATTTTATCTGGGGGTTTTTTGGTATGAGAAATCATAATTTGGTATCTAATTTAATGTTTCTTTTAGAGGGCGCCACATAAGCCACATGTGTGGCATAAATGTACGCTAAACTGTTTTGCCCATCAAGGTAGAGCTCTTTTGGGAAAATAATATTAAAGGCAGGGCATTATAAGAAGAAAAATGTATACTTGTTAACAACCTCTAAACTTAACAGTTTTCAAGAATTTTAAAAATCGCCTGCATAATTCTTCTTTAATTTATTACCAGAAATATTAACGTAGAAGTCGTATCATGTTTTTACATCAACAGGATGAATATTAACGTAATGTAGGAGTTTTAAAAAATTTAAAAAATTAAATGAAAGCAGTTAAATTACAAGTTTAATAAACATAATTAGAAATGAATTGTACACATATTAAGAAAAGAAAAAACTATGCTAACTAACATTACAAGTTTAATTATATCAAAGTAAGTGTTCGATATGTCCACCATTCTCTTCGATGCATTTATCCATACGTTCCATAAAAGATGGCCTCATAACAAATAACATGATTGGTCCAAAAGAAACTGCAATTGCATTTATTTCTTCCCAAAGTTGGTTGCGAGTATTTATGGGACTTTTATAAACAAGTTGTTTCATTGCGCCCCGTACGCCAAAATCGAGAGAGTTAAAGTCTGGGCTACGTGCTGGCCAAGGGAAATGACTACCACGACCAATTCAGCGTTTAGGAAAGTTGGTCTTTAAATATGTTCTGACTTCTCTCATATAATGAGGAGGTGCACCATCTTGTATAATCCACATATTTTGCCTGAAATTTAGTGACAATTCTTCCAAACGATCAATGAAGTCATTTTGTAAAAAATGTAAGTAGTTCTCACCTTTCAAAGTATGTGGGAAATCGTATGGCCCAAAAAAATGGTCACCAATGATGCCACACCATACATCTATTTTGAATTCGTGTTGAAAATGTTTATTACTTAAATTAAAAATACCACGGCGGCTAAATGTTGCCTCGTCCGTAAATAATACTCTATTAATAAAAGTAGGTGGGGTCAAGATTTTGGCTATTTCGGATATCACTTGCAAATTGGTATCTTAATGGTAGATCTGCTGGCAATAAATTTTGCACAGGCGTAAAATGGTAGGGGTGATATTTATCGAGGTTTAGTCTTTTTAAAACTGAGGTTTTACTAATTCCTAAAGCTGAAGATAACTTCATGTACTAACTTGAAGTTCATCTGCAACGTGAACCAATTTCATCCTCTTGATCAGGCGTAATGATTCTCTGTTGGCCTAAATTATCACGTTTAGGACGAAATGAACCACTTTCGCATAAATTCCTAAATAGATTTTCAAATGTTTGGTGATTAGGTTGCAGCTTGTTTGGATATGTTCTGAAATATTCCCATTTCGCAGCACGTCCGTTGAAATATTGCTGGCAGTAAATAGTAACCATATCTCTCATTTCTATATTAGAAAAATTATTGTCTCGGCATTTTCTGCTATTCCTTCATTATCCAAAATATTCAATTAGCACTTTTTCAAACATCATAGATTATGAAAACAAGAATGTTTAGCTGTTAAAATCATTCGTGATTTCCGTCTACTACGTTACTATTTCTCGTAATGAATTAAAGAATTATGCAGTCGATTTTTAAAATTCGATTATCTCGAACACCGTTAAGTTTAGAGGTTGTTAACAAGTATACATTTTCGTTCTTACACTGCCGTGCCTTTAATATTTTTTTCCCAAAAGAGGGCTACCTTGATGGGCAAAAAAGTTTAGTGTACATTTATGCCACACATGTGGCTTATGTGGCGCCCTCAAAAAGATACATTAAATTAGATACCAAATTATGATTTCTCATACCAGAAAACCCCCAGATAAAAACTTTTTGTATAAATGTCCAAAAATGTTCAAGTTATTGCGAAAAATAAATTTTTAAATTTCACTTTTAGCACCCTGTATCTTTCTTATTATCAATATTTTATTAAGGCAAGTTGACACAAATCGTAATATTTTAAAGTCACAAATCTATCATACTTCTATGTACAAGTACTTAAGGATCACCCTGTATAACTAATGATGCAAGTTATTTAGACATTTTCTTATGTCAAGCTATGCTGAAACATCAAAGTCAAAATATGTAATCTTAATCGCTATATATCAATTTACTTGTACAAGAAGAGATTTATAGTGTAACACTTGTTTATTTTTAAAGTATTGTAATAATACGAATCAATATATATTTAATTATGAAATGAAACTAGCGTGGTTGCTTTGAATCAAACCTCAGCTGTTCACACGAAATGCACCAGCCAAGTATTTATGTGCCCTTGAGATAATATAATTTATGGGTATATACAAAGATGTAGCTCAGGATGCCGAAACAGAAAGGGTGTTCTTTGAGACAGTGGTGCCTGGCCAGCGCCCGAATAAGGTCGATTATATCTGTGTGCTAGCTTGAATATATTTGTTTAATGATTTGTGAATTTGTGAGTAATATGCCATACTCGTTTATGTTTTTGAAAACCCCAGGGCATGCCACGTGTTCCCGGTCTTTATGGCTGTGGTTCCTTCAAAGTGTGTCTTGTAAGTTCTACGGGGTCTTGCATGCGCTTTGATTGACACATACTGGGTGGTGTTGAGTAGGTGGCATAATAATAATAGTGTGACTCACACACCCGGTAGTTGGGATGCTTACTAGTTGGCGTCCGGGGGAGCCTCGACTTATTTCAGGTGACACTAGCTAGTTGTTGAAGAAAGAATGATACACAGTTGCTAATTAATGTAATGGAAACGTATGGAAGGATATACCTTGAATCCTAAGGTTAGGGGGAGTGTAACCCCCCGGTGAGTTACCTATTTATTTGTTTTTATTGACAGAACAGTAATTTTGTTATTTGTTTCATATACCCTCTTAATTTCTGACGAATGACCCGGCTGTTGTCGAGATAACTGCTTTGTGATGACCCATGTATAAAAGGTAACAATACCGACAATAACATCTATTTTACAATAGAATTAAAATTGAATTAGGAAAAGAAATCTGACAAAACGAACGACACTTTGTGCTTTTATTGCACAGATATGCTTCTAACATCGTTAATGAACAGACCCACCGATTTGCGGTGTTATTAACAAACTTTTGTCTAATTAAAACCATATTAAAGCACAGATCCCACCGTCACGCACCGATACCAGCATAGGGACATATCTGAACTTTAAAAATAACACCGCGCGACTTGCGTGCACGATTTCATAAGCGCACAGCGAGTCGCGAAGCCTCGGTGTCTACTTGCCCTGAGATAATTGCTGCCAGTATGCTGTTCCCAAACGAACACATCTCATATTTCTTACCGAGTGTTCGTCCGTATCAGAACTCCATTTGAAATCGCGCGTTATTGTTAATGAAAATAATCGGACGGTGGATATGATTTCAAGTTATTGCCTTTGGTGATTTTATTTATTTGACTCTAGCATTGACTTTCGAGTAGTTGACAATGTGCGGTATAGTGAGGTAGAGGCGACAGTGGGATTTTATGAAATTTGGATTTAATAGTTGTGTGAGATGTTCATGTTTTTCGCGTTTCTCCTTCTATTATCAGGTATTTGCTTGATATCATTCATTATTCCAAAAAAAAAATGTAATTAAGTTAATGTAAACATATATATACAACTAGATTTAAAAAAGATTATTATGTTTCAAAAAGCGTTGACTTTTTTCTGTCTAATATTTAAGCTTTAACAAACTAAGCCTATAATAAATTTTAATTCATAATTTTTAAATGTTTTCCAGCAACTTTATTACTAACTTTGATATTATTAAACTGTATATTGTAAATCTTCTCCTGTTTATCATCAGTTAAAAGGTAGAAAAAATTAATGAAAGTGGCAGTAAATCAACTTAAAACCTGAAATTCTGGAGCAGAGAGTTCAAAATATATTTAATTCGTATTTATATTATCAATTTTTTATTGTCTGCAGATCCAATTTCTAAAAGTATTTGCATATGCAGGCCAACATGAATACGTTTTTTTTAATACTACTGTAGTTTTACTTTTAAGCTATAACTAGATTTAAAATTTTAATTATACACAAATGAGTTTCATTCATTGAACAGACCCAGTTATTATATGTAAAATAGAATTATCTTTTCTGATGTTAATTTTGAGACACTAAAACAGTGTTAACCAAAGTGGCCTATTTCTTATACATTAATTTGCAACAATAAGGATTACATTCCATCTCATTAATTCATTAAAATAAAGAATGATCTTGATTAAACTTAGCTTCTAGAAACTTGTCAAATTCAGAACTATTAGGAGGAAAATGTACACTGCAAAAAATTAACATACAATTTCTAAGCAAAATTTCCATATTCTGTAAATTTCTCATTAAATTAGCGAAAAAGTGTTTTTTTTTGTAGATTTGTAGATGCAAATGAACATTTTTTAAAATTTTCGGAAATAAGGTAAGAAGTATTCCCTAACATTAATTTCTGAGCAAAATTTCTATATTCTCTCAATTTTTCATTTACATTAGCGGAAAAAAAGTAGAAAATTCGCATATATAAATGAGTATTTTTGAAAACCAAAATAAACACAGTAAAAAATTATTCTTTAATCTCATATATTTTTAGTAAGTACGGAATGTTTATGAAATATGTATTTTTTTTAACATCCATAGTAATATTAATTAAAATTTATTATGTCGGAAATTTTTCTCTTTGATTTTCATACGTTTTAAGTAATTTCACCGATTTGTGTAATAAAAAACAAATTGAAGCAAATATTATTCCTTTTTTTCGCTGTGCATTTCAAATAATGCAAATGAAAATTATTTATCTTTTTAATCTAGAATATACGTAGGTAAAAAACTGTATAAATTTTCAAGAATTATCAGGTTCATGACATTCTAAATACTTATTTTTTTATTGCAATATGGTTACTTAAAAAGTCATTTAAATTTGAGAATAAAGCAATTTATTTAATATCATTGTATCAGTCCCAGTATTCTCTTTTCCAAATTTTCTAATCTACATTGAATACTTTTTAAAATGCAGATTTCGATTTTTTTTTTGCTGTAGTATTATTACGAACAAACATAATTATTTCCTGCTTGCAACAGCTTTTATAAAATCGCCAGATTAACAGATAATTAGCACTAGAATTATAAATTATTTCTTTAATTTCTTTTTAATCATTTTTCTAATTATTCTATGAATGGGTTGCAATGGAGTTGTCATTATGTTTGCATCCACAAATATAAGAGAAAAACAATTTTATATTGTAGGAAATGTATTGCTCCTTATTGCAAAAAACAAGCTGACCGCATGTAATGACCTATTATGTCATTTTTTTACAATTTTTTAAAACCATAAAGCTGATTTAAGCAAATTCAAAGTAAATATTAAAAAAAATCTTATCAAATGGAGTCAACGTTGCAGGAATATATCGTGGTGTAATCCAATATTAGTTAAGGCATGTATTACAGTGTATTTTTTGTCTGTGAGGTTTTATATCTTTTGCTTACCTAGCTTCCTGTTATTGAAGAACATTGCTTTAAGAGATATTTTTAAAAATATGTATTTTTTGAATTTGAATTATACTTAAAAAAACAGTCGAAACAGCTTTAATATAAATTTAATCCCAGTTAAATGACTAATAATTATTATTTTTGTCATAATAAATGTTGAATTTTTCTCGTTTAGTATCAAATTAATAGGTAATTCTTTCTTATTTGAACCACATTTTATTAAATTATTATTAATTAACCCACATTCCTCAGTATTAGTAAAAGTTATAATACCTGAATGTTGAATATGTACCACCTTTCATTTAAAGTTAAAACGTTGTTTTTTTTGCTATAAAATATATTTCTCAACTGGCCCACATTATCTAATACCATTGTTTGGCAAATAATAAATTAACATGTCCACATTTGACAAAGTTTTTTATTTTTGTACTATTTTGTTTTAGTAAAAAAATTGTATGCTATGTATTGGTAAAATAATTGAGTCTCATTGTTTATATTTTTTTGGTAATCAAACGATTTAATAAATCAATTAAATTAAATCAATTTGTCAAGATATCTCCAATACATTGTAAAATTTTTGAAGTTATCGCAATAGTTGAATATTCAAATGAAACGTTCAATGTATGCACTATTTCAAGTGTTCATCGTAAGTATATCCGAGGCACTATTTTTTATGAAGATTACTCTAAAGAAAATTTCCATTATTTTTTTGGTGCCATTAACATTTACTCCTCACTTGAATTCAAGGTTATTATATCTGTACAGAAACATAAAATTTGAATCAGTTTATTGACCTCTTCGGGCAATTTGTTAAAATGTAGATAAAATTTTTACCAAATCATTTTGTGAAATTACTAACTTGAATGTCAGTACTGAAACTTAACCGGATTAAAAAAAAAGTTGAAATAGAGCATATCAAAACCAACAATTATCTATATAATGATGAATAGTTAATCCATTCTACTCTCGTATGTATATAAAAAAGTACATGTCTAGCTCCATCTAAAAATAATTAGTTGTACATACTCATACATGGCAATCTATCGGATTTATACAGGGGCCGTTAAAATACCATGACAAGTTCCTATAAGAATGTTTCCTAGAGGGCTCCCCTACGGAGATACGGGAATTTTTTTAATACCTAACTTTTAAAATATTTTGTGTAATTTAATTATTTTTTAATATGATAGAGAAGACTCCTTAAAAATTGACCCATGAAAACAATTTGGCTTATTTGGTTTGCCAGAAACGGATGAAACTAGCACAATAATGCCAATTGTTTTTACACCCTTTACGATAAATACACAAATATAATATTTTTAGATAGCTTGAACTTTAAACTAAAAAAAGGCACTCTTGGTTGACATCGATAAAATTAACTGTTTTCCAGAAAAAAAAACAATTTTTGTTTATTATGATTTTTATTACATAATTTTGTATGTTGGTTCAACTTGAGTTCCTTCTAATGGTATGCATTCGCTAGCTCTACGAATTACATATTGTTGGTTCCTCCACAATGCTTCAACATTGGTCCTTATTTCGCGACAATGAAAATTAATTCTTTCTAATAAGTTTTCCTAGTATCGACTGGATTGGCATAGATTAAAGATTTAAATATCCCCATAAAAAAATCTAATGGATTTAAATCTGGTGATCGAGGAGGCCAAGCCACCGGTCCTCCTCTCCCTATCCAACGATTTTCGAAATGCCTGTGTAAGTGTTCTCGAACTACCAGACCAAAATGGGGTGGTGCTCCATCATGCATGAACCATATACCATGTCGTATTGCCAAAGGTAGGTCGTCTAAAAGTTCTGACAAGTTGTCTTGGAGAAATTCCAAATAAAGTTCCCCAGTCAACCTTATAGGCAATAAATACAAATGGTCCAATGAATTGTTGCCCGATGATTTCGGCCCATATGTTAATGGGTTCAAACTGATGCAGATGATGCGTCACAATAGAAGCATGCGGATTTTCTTCTGCCCATAAATGCAAATTATGGGAATTTATGATTATATTTTTACAAGATCCAGCTTCGTCCGTAAAGAGAATTAAACCGATGAAATTTGCATTGCTTCTGTACCTATCTAAAAGTCAGTATGAAAGTTCCATCCTTCGCGGAAAGTCTACAGGAAGAAGTGTATGGACTTTCTGTAGGCGATAAGGCTGCAATTGTTGCTCTTTAAGGACACTAAGAACCGTAGATTTTGGTCAATTAAACTGGGCAGCCATATTCCGGACAATTTTTGAAGGATCTGCTTCTACGGCATTTAGGATATCTTCTTCAGGGATCTCACCGCGACTGATTTGATTTCCACAATTGTATTTGGCTTTGGCAAGCATTTTTGTTAATAATTTTTATTTACTTTTACACATTTGTGTTCTTTTACTCTAAAAATAAAAAGTTTTCTAGCATTTGATCTTTCAAATTGTCGAAAATACTGTTAAGACTTTTTTGTTAATTTGAACTGTATATTTTCAATAAACGGGTTACTTTTAATTTTATTACAAGACAACAACAATGAACTGCATTAGCTACATTTTTAAGTCGTATATCAATAAATAAAATATTTACATAGATATCAGATTATTGTTGACAGTTTATGACAATTTATATGGTTATAGTTACAATTATTATCTCAACGTAATAAATATTGTGTCATAATCCATAAATTGTACGCTTATAAGGTTTGTTCTGGAGAGCATTGCTTATTAATCCCTATTTGTTGCAATTCATACATTATTATTGTGCATGTGTCGGTGTGTAGGTATTAGTTTGCAACTAGTTACAAAGCTACAACGAAAATATGAAACTTGCTTTCTTGTACAAGGTCTGTTCAGAAAATAACCGAACTTTTTTAATTACGGGCTTATGGAAATATTTAGTGATACCTATGTGGTTACGCATAACCATCTCTATAACTTCATGTTCTTTAATTGTTGATATCTCATTTAGTTTTCGCGATATTGTTATTTGAGTGCAATATGTTTAAGTGTTGGTGTTGATTTTTGAAATGTGAACTGGGGAAAACTTTCACGGAAACGTTTTATCCTTTCAAACAAAGTTACGGAGATGATACTCTGGGTCGTACGTAATATTGCGAATGGTTTTAAATTTAAAAGTGGTCCTCAGTGAATTGAAGATGATGCTCGACCAGAAAGGCCTTTGACTTCACAACACAAATCGCCGATTGACTCGCAGACACATTCCAAAAGAGGAGCAGACTTAATAATAAAGTTTAAAAATTCGGGTATTTAACAGACCTCGCATGTGCCAATATATTCAGAAATAACTGTTTCAATTGAAACCATATTGCTTACATTTTCTGTTTATTTAATTAAATAGCAGCATTAAATGTTGTATATGTGAGTATTAAATGTATTATGCAATGAATTTAAAAAAGCATCATTAAAAATACCTTTGCCTAACTAAATTTAAAGATAACAGACATTTAAATAAATATTAGCCTCTTCCAACATTATCTGGGGCAACCTTTACTGTGCTCCGTACTAACCTAATTTCAACACTACTTAGAAGAATATCTTAAAATATATTTGTTGATTATAAAATCAAAATCACATGGGCTCCGAAACAGACGTATTGATAATATAATTTAGCAATGGCATACTAGAAAAAATATAAATATCATTTCCTCGTAAAATCGATAAGCTTCTAACAACAGCTAAATCTAAAACTGACAAATTTCCAAGGAATAAGAATTTGGAGTTAAAAGATATGTCGTTCTATATAAATTATGTTGTACTTTTGACAATCGTTTGATTTTGGATAACGGTTTGGCAAAATTTCAATATCCGCTTTACAGTAGACATTTGAAAATTTAATTATGGTTTCGGATTTAATATTTATATAATTTCTAATTTTGGAAAATACAACTAAAAAATTTATTGGAAAATATAATAGACAAAACTGTATACTTTATGGCAATAAAACAGAAGTGTTCTAATATTTGAGAGAAGAGAAAACTTGCACGTAACATTTCAAATGGATATACACATACGCCTCTACGTGATAATAGGAACGATTTATTTTAGTTGGCGGTTATTTCAAAATACATTTGTCTGTTTAAAAATATATATTCTATTATTTGTTCTCGTATTTTTACTGTATTGTAAATGTATTAGGTAACTTCATTCAAACTAATTCAAAATTTTTTTCTAAAATTAGTCAGTGTCCTTTTACACCAAAAATCTAAGTACGTAAAAGATATCTACGTCTCTCCATCATCATTGATTTACACCAGCAATATCAAGTAAATGCTAGTAATAAATAATTATCCGAAAAAAAAATGTATGTTTAAATATAATCAATACAAAAACATAAACCAGATCTACTGAAATTGTTAAATAATACATATAATCACAGACCAACAAAATTTAACTTTTTTTTGGAAACAGAAACTTGAATATATATTTCCGAAGGATTTAGGGGCGCTGAATCCGAATCTGGCAGCAGAATTGCTCTATCACGTCAGGTTTTTGAGATATCCTAACCTAAATGTGCAAAAANACAACTAAAAAATTTATTGGAAAATATAATAGACAAAACTGTATACTTTATGGCAATAAAACAGAAGTGTTCTAATATTTGAGAGAAGAGAAAACTTGCACGTAACATTTCAAATGGATATACACATACGCCTCTACGTGATAATAGGGACGATTTATTTTAGTTGGCGGTTATTTCAAAATACATTTGTCTGTTTAAAAATATATATTCTATTATTAGTTCTCGTATTTTTACTGTATTGTAAATGTATTAGGTAACTTCATTCAAACTAATTCAAAAATTTTTTTTCTAAAAATAGTCAGTGTCCTTTGATACCAGAAATCTAGGTACGTAAAAGATATCTACGTCTCTCCATCATCATTGATTTACAACCAGCAATATCAAGTAAATGCTAGTAATAAATAATTATCCAAAAATGTATGTTTAAATATAATCAATACAAAAACATAAACCAGATGTACTGAAATTGTTAAATAATATAATCATAGACCAACAAAATTTAACTTTTTTTAGAAGCAGAAACTTGAATATATATTTCCGAAGGATTTAGAGGCACTGAATCCGAATCTGGCAGCAGAATTGCTCTATCACGTCAGGTTTTTGAGATATCCTAACCTAAAAGTGCAAAAAACACTGTTTTTCGTCATATTTGAGGTTATGTAGTAATGCCATCTATACTCATACATTGAATCTAAAAGTACAAGGCTCCCTCCTTCGAATGCCGTTGAGTTTGCTCAAATATCTTTTTTTTTTCGTTGAGATATCACATGTTGAAATTTTTAAGTTTCTTAATATGCGAAAATCTACTACTCGTAATAGGCGGGGCACTGAAGCACTAAATAGGCCAAAAGTTCGGAATTTTTTCCATAAAGACGGATCGGAATGCGGTTTTTTGCATTCTCTTCCAAACATTTTTTTTTAAAAATGTGGCTACTTTGTGTTTCTGACAAACCGGAAATTGCATTGCTGCAGCCAAAAATGCATTCAAAAAATGCATTTTTTGAGACGCCTTTTGGAAGATTTCAAAACTTAGTAAATAAGAGTCAGAACTGGCCCAAATCGGATACTCGGGGTTTTTCGAGGTCGCTGAACCTGGACGTGGACGTCATCTCTGAGAATTTTCCTGACAAGATTGACAAAAACAACCCAAAAATCATTGTGGGAGCGTTTTTTGGGGCGCTTAATCCAAATTTCACGTCGAAAACGACCCCCTGTACACCTGCTGCACCGGAATCTGGACGCGGACCTCATCTCCGTGGGTTTTCCTCGCACAATCGAAAAGACGAACCGAAAATCGATATAGGGGGGTTTTGGGGCGCTGAATCCGAATTCCACGTCGACAACGACCTCCCAAACATCTGGTGCACTGGACCCTGGCCCCGAACGTCTTCTCCGTGGGGCTCTCCCAAAATTCAAGCGGGGAAGGAGAGAAACTCGGCGCCCGGGGGTTTTTTGGGTCGCTGAATTCAAATATGCCATCGTCGAACACCCCCCGGACACCTGGTGCGCCCGAACCTGGACGTGGACATCATCTCCGAGAATTTTCCTGACAAGATTGACAAAAAGAACCCAAAAATCATTGTGGGGGCGTTTTTTGGGCGCTTAATCCAAATTTCACGTCAAAAACGACCCCCTGTACACCTGGTGCATCGGAATCTGGACGCGGACCCCATCTCCGTGGGTTTTCCTCGCACAATCGAAAAAGACGAACCGTAAATCGATATGGGGAATTTTCCTAACAAGATCGCCAAAAATAACTCAAAAATCATTGAAGGGGCGTTTTTGGGGCCCTCAATCCGAAGTCAGTTGATGATGAAGAAAATGAACAGACTAGCGATGTGTCACTTGATGAATAATTTGATATTGAGTTACGTATTTAAAAATTAAAGGTATCAATTAATAAGGGAAGGTAAAGTTACAGTTGGATTGTATTTGATTTGAGTTCAATAAAAAGTTTTTTTGCACTTTTAGGTTAGGATATCTCAAAAACCTGACGTAATAAAGCAATTCTGCGGCCAGATTCGGATTCAGCGCACCAAAATCCTTCGGGAATGCATATTAGTGTGTCTGCTTCTTGACCCTTGTTGACCTGTGAATCATTCAAATATCTTGACAAAGATCAACACGTCTGACTTTTTTTTAGAAAAAAAAAATTTGAATTTGTTTGAATTAGTTTAATATCTAGGTACGTTTGCAATAGCGCAGAAACACATTTCTCTAATCAACATTTTTTTTTTATTATACAAGTACCTACAAACTATCTAGAAGCAATTTCACAAATTTTTTGTCAGTTACAAATTTTCAAAAAATGTCTACATATTGCAGAAATAGTCTCAAAAGTAACAACTCTTGATTTTCAACGAGAATATTTTTCAGATATTCTCAAATATTTTATTTTATCCAGTACTTTAATTTTATCAAAAATATATTGATACATGGCAGACAGAATAAATGGAAATATAAAAATAAGTAACAATTCCCGCATATTACGTAGAGTGAATATTTGAAGTAATGCCAATTAAAAAAAGTTGAATGTATTTTTAACAATTGAATGGTTCACTGACTTTCATCAGTTATTTTTGTTTATTGGTATCATGTACTAAAGATAATGGTTTGATGGTCGTCAAAATGTAATTACTTTACAATAATAAATACTTTAATTAGTACTAGTTTGCCATGCCATAAAAAGTTTTTAGGACTGGAAAATTATAATAATTGATTAATAGATAACTGCTGACTAAGTAATTAGTAGTTTTCTCAAGTTTATATTTAATTAAATAATTTGGATAAATAAATAAATAATATAATTCAATGCGAATTTTTTTTGGAGTATGTAATTTGAATTAGCTTAATACTTTAAAACATAATTGAATTCAAGGGTATGATACGCGAAAATATATGCTTTTTACCAATAAAGATAGTTTACTGCATATTTCTTTAGATAATGTGAAGTTGTGAGTTGTTTTTATTTTTGACATAATTTCATGTATATTCAATTCACTTTTTCAATTAAACTGTTGCATCAAATTAATAATGCAACACAAATTTATTCGTAAATCAATTTATTTAGGTATATTGCAATAAAAGTTTTCGAGATACAATTTCAAAAAAATCGAATATATTTTTATTAATTATTAAAATGACCTTCTACATTTATATGAATACAAAAAGTATTATTGAAAGATATTATTTTTAAAACAAGTAAGTATAAAACAAATTGAAAACTGTGAAGGTTTGTAATCATGAATAATATATTTTGGAAGAACGAAAATCTTTTAAAATTAAATTTTGGCCATATTTATTCCAGAAACATCAGTTAAATTTTTGAGGCTTCTAAATGTGACATTGTATTTAGTTTTTTATCATCTGCCAGAGGTCACTAGCTATGTCTTTATCTAATAAAATTTTATGACATAGTTCTTTTAAAGTTAATCGTACCATTTTTGAGAAAATCGAAATTAACTGCTCCAAAGTCGACCAACTTACAAGCCGTAACATACGGCGTATCCGGAAATGAATGGTCATTCTTTAAAAGTAGCCGCTTTGTATTAAAATAAACCGATTTAGGGCAAGTTACCTTAGTCAAATTGGTTTCTTTTAAAAATTAAAATGGAATTAAAAAATTATGAATATCAATATATTTTTTTTAAATCGAAACAGTAATTAACTAGATTTAAATTGGTTTATTTCCATCCAAGGAAGCTATCCTTGAAATATGCCTTATTCGTTTCCTGGACGAAGAAAACTGGTTGCCATCAGGACATAAAAAATATCGCTGGATAATATTGTAGTTAGCGAGCACAGGCAGATAGTCAAAAACTAACAACCCCAACGCAACTAGCGCCCACGAAAACTTACCTTTCCAGATTTCAGTAAATTATGCTTTTTCTGGAAGATACCGCTAAAATTGGATTTAAAAAAAATGTTTGTCTCTCAAGAACAATAACCGGTACGTCTATGTTCTTTTAGAAATTTGTGATATATTTTTTCAAAACAGGGTGTATTTGCATCTACGTAAAAATTACGAGTACCTAAACAAAGTTAGTACCCAGGGCCATTTCTTTCATTGTTTTTAAAAACTATGACGTCAGTTTTGTAAATTCTTACTAATATTAGTTAAAAGTGCACGAAATTTGATGAATACAAATTATTAAATTGTAGGAATACTGATCAAGATAACGCGGAAAAAATATATGTTCATGTGGGTTAGGAAGTCGTGACCCAGTAACAGCTGAAATTTCAGTTCTTGAAGACTGGCAGAATGTATGGTATAATAATTTATTTTATTTATATAAAAACAAATGTAAACATATTACAATTCGTTGAGGTTAGATTTTTATAATGTAAAATATTAGTATTCTTGCTCAAATCGCACCAGTTGCTTTCCTAAATAGTTATGTTAGTATTAGTTAAAATGGAATTTTTTTTTTAAATGCTGGTAACTCAAAGAAGCAAAATTTTATTAACATAATAACTTAATTGAAATTATAATAAAAAACATACACCGTAAAAAACCTAACCTGAAAAAATTTATGTTATATGTGGTTAACAACTCTAACTCATTTGGCACCCTTGAAAACTTACATCTTTCAAATATCAACACATTATGCATATTTTTTGGAAAAAATATGACTTAAATTGGATTTTTTTTGACGCCCTGTTTGACGCCTTGTTTCTAACTTGCTTAGATTTTCTAAAATACTGGGCAAAGATTTTCGCATATAAACGCCCTCCTTAAGGAGCAAATGTATGTTTTTATATAACCACACCAATTTGGTTTGCTTAAAAAAAAATGTTAATTCAAATGAATGATTTTATGCCCAATTCTATTTTAATATCATTTCGCTAACCGCAGGACAGCGCAAACTGAAAATAGATTGAAGGGCAACCAACGGAGCGATCGGACTGCAGCATATTAATAGACATTAAAAAAACGAATGTTAGACATTCAGAGAAATTGTACTGTCATTAGACTCGATAGAAATTAAGACTCTGAAGAAAGAAAAACGTTATGTATATTTTCAGAGAAATGAACGTAATATTTTCAAAAGTGTTTATATCTCAAAATTTATTTCACGGCTTCTTAGATAACTTTCCTTTCTTGTCCTTGTGTGTTATAAAACACTTTGAGTAAAACTTAAATATTTATATTACTGCAAAGATAAAACAAATATCTTTCCATTTATGAGGTGTGAATTTATTAGCGCTATGTGTACCTAGTGGATATTCTCAACGAATTGATTTACTACTTAGTTCCTCTTTATTTTCTCCAAGAATACATGATAATCGTATTAGTCATAAAATAATAATCATATTTCATAGTTCGCTCTTTAGCAAAACCGTCACATCGGTTGTAATTAAATAAACAAATAAAAATATTTACATTTTCTTATTATGCAAACACTAACTCCATTGTAGCCTTCAGCTTGCATTTTCATATATATCAGTTTGTTGTTGCAATAATAGTAGAAAAACTACTTTTATGTAGTAAATTTATTCCTTAAGCTAATATTTTGGTTCTAGAAATAAAATTAGATTCATGGTATCTGGCTTTTGTAACCAAACGTTTCCTGGTCTAGATTTCTAGTTAATTTGAAGGAATCAATTGCTATATTTAAATTAATTAAATTCCAGGGCATTAATATCTTATCTTACATCACAATTTATACATTTTTAGATTTGTTGTCCCTTTATTCTGAGTTTTCTCTAGTATTTAAGTGTTTACCAAAAAGGATTAATTTCAATGGTGCAGAGCTCTCCGCATTCACCCAGGATATACAGCTGAATCGGGTGTTCTACAGGGCTCTAACGTACTAAAATTATTCAATGCATTCAATTCATCTGAGCCTTATTTTGTTTATATTCAGCATTTTATTTGTTTCCCCGAGCAAAGTAACGTCCATTATTTCCTTAGATTAAGTTTGTCCTGGTTTTGAATCCTGCTCCTCACAATGTTATTAACTCACCCATCTCTCCAAAACTGGCTTTGTGGCACTAAATGGAACAAGATCTCTAATTTGTCTGGTCATTTAGCATTTGTAAATAGTCTAAACAAGCATGTCTACTACTCCAGTTCCTATTCCGCTGTGTTCCCGAGCCGACCCGACAAGCAATGCATTGTATATCGACTTCCGTTCTTCTCATTTCCCTATTCGAGACTCGAAACACTTATAGTAGGTAGTTGAATTTTGTAATTACTCTATCGGATCACCAAAATAAGCACCGACAGTAAATCATTTATGATTACCTACCTGATCAATAAGCTAACATTTTTGCTTTCTGTCGATTGCAATATGATTTCGTGGCAGATTTAACAACACTTCTGAGGTAGCTGTTGAAATGGATACCATAACTCTTCTATACAGATAAAATCCCATAACAAAGTTTATTCAGGTTTTCTCTTGCGATGATCAGTTTGACCTTTAGATATAAACCATTTTATCATAAAGGATGATGATTTTTCGGGTTACAGAATTACTTTCCACTTTCTTAGTCTTAGCTAGGAATCTTTGAAGTGCTCTTGTTGTTCTCGGGCTAGTCTCTGTGGAACAAACCCGCTAGTAGAATCCTTATAAGGTTTATTACGTACTTCATATTTTAAAAAATCTTTAGCCAACAAGGACCCAAGTTCACAGAATAATATGAAACACATCTTTCACCATTCAGCAAAATAATTGCGGTCTTATTTAATTTTATTTCAATGGTATTATTGAAAATCATTATTTGAGCGCGTTTTGACAAAGTCCCTAAAGTGTATGTTGTCTAAAAAATTGTTCTAATGTTAAATTTGTTACGTACTCTCCTTAATTTTTCCGATAACACAGAAGTATATAGAAATTTTATTGTGAATGTTATTTCCCTTTGTTTTCTGACAAAACTTGTTTTATTTCCAATATTCTCAAAAAACTGTGTGTACAAAATTATCAGAGTATTAATTGTTTATTACAACATTTTTTCATTTCCTAAGTTAAGCGTTTTGATAAAAATGGCTTGTTCTTTTGGCTGTTTGTTTCATTAATTTTTTAAGAAGGTTAAACCTTACTCCATGTCCCTAGAGGGTTAGAAAGTTTTAGATTATTGTACGAATTAGATAACAATTTTTTACTAATGACATATTTTCTTTCTTTCGTTGTAGGTACTTTCTAAAAACTAAAAAAAAATTAAGGATGCTATCTTCAAGGCGTTACTTCAAATAAAAAGTTAATCAGGTGCGAAATAACATCCTTGCTAAAAACATACATCCATAATTAACTGTCTAATTAGTCGGATGTATAAAAAAGAGACTATAAGTTAAGCAAATAATCCTTGAAAACAGCAGTAAAAACTGAGTTTAATCACAGGCGACAAGGTGATACATTATGTGTGATATGTGACTTCCCCAAATTCAAATTAAAAATTTGCTGACAGGTTTTTGGCTTGACTAGATTCCAATGAGAGTTCAGATAAAACGTTAATTTTTCATTCCTTTCGAACAATAGAAATAAAGTTGACAACTAAAGATGTCAGAATCATAAGATTAAAGAGAGAGGAATCTTATGATAAAGATCTGTGTGGTCATCTTAGACACATCTTCAGTGCCAAGTAGCAATTTAGATGAAGACAGACCTTCTGCTCCTTTGGCATTTGTTTTTGAGATCGCCCATATTTTTTCGATGAGATTCTAATCAAATTTTTTGTGAGGTCAGTATTAGGTCAATTTAACCTAATTAAATAACATGGTATTTGACCAACAAAATGATATAACTTTAACAGATAGGTACATGAGTTCTATCTTCTTAATATTACTTTCAAAATGTTTTTATGTTATTCATTAAAGTGGGGCAACAAATTTGTCCCGTATGTTCTACAAAGTGCTATAAATAAATTAAAAATGTCATTTTCGATTGTTAAAAACACCGTTATAATGCGTTATGTAACTGATATCCATTTTTCATTACCATTTTTAAGTGTCTGTAAGTAAGTAAATAGATTTATCGGTTAAAAGATATGCTATTTCGACTTATATAGTCATATTTTTTTACTGTACATGCTCAAAATTCGTTGGGTATGTTTATCTTATCTATTTATTTGCCTACAGGTAAACTTTACAACAGTACAGGTATTAACAGTACAAAGAACGTAGATAGAACGAAGATGTAACGTATTTTTTATAAAGGTCGCTTTAATGGTCTTTATAGTTGTGTCAGTAAATATTGTAGCAGTTTTTCTGCTGCAGAATGGAAATTCTATGACCTGAAGTAAATATGGAAAGATATACAGGGTGATTCATTAACAATGGGAAAGTCGAAAGCTGAAGATACTACAGGTGAAATGGTCACCATTGGCGCAAACATGCCTTATCCGAAAGTTGATAGTTTCGGAAATACAGGGTGTTGAAAGTTAAAATTTTAAATCGTTTTTTGCGATTATTCACTTACGACCAATTTTACCGAAAATTTAGTTAATAACTTTTTACCCTATAAGTATGTCTAACATTAAATTTGATTCAAAACCTGAAAGAGCAATCATTTTTCCATTAATTGTGTATTCTTGTTTCATTTCGGTATAGCGATCCGTTTTCGAGAAAAATCGATTTAACGAACACTAGGTTTTGATAATACGAGAAATTAAAAGCGAAACAAACCAAGTGTCTCTTCGTGTTATTACAACAATTAACAATACCCGCAACACCCTGTATTTCCGAAACTATCAACTTTCGGATAAGGCATATTTGCGCCAATGGTCACCATTTCACGTGTAGTATCTTCAGCTTTCGACTTTCCCATTGTTAATGAATCACCCTGTATAGATAGGTAGATAGCCACAGGAGCAAAAAATGTTTTTAAACTGGTAGCTGGTACAGTCGGTATAGGTCACGACGTCCCAACCCACATGAATTTATATTTTTTTCTCGTTATCTTGATCAGTAGGTACTCCTACAAAATCATTTGTATTCAGCAAATTTCGTACACTTTTAACTCATATTAGTAAGAATTTATAAAACTGACGTCATAGTTTTTAAAAACGATGAGAGAAATGGTCCTAATTTTGTTTAATTTCATTTCTACGTAGTAACAAATACAGGGTGTTTTGGAAAAATATACCATAAACTGATAGAACGTAAAAAATAAAGAAACTTCCTGTAGACCATGGATTTACCGTCTTTTGTTTTTGAAATACAGGAAGTTTAACATTTTTTTTAATCAAATTTTAGCCGTGTTTTCCAAAAAAAAAGCATAATTTACTGAAATCTCGTATAGGTCCATCTGCCAGAGTTTGCTAGCTACGATTTCGTCCGTAGCCGACAAAATTGCGAAACAAAAAATACACCTTTAATCCGAATAAAACATCCTATTTTTTTCTCCCACCGAAATCCCCCATGTAATCTTTATTTTGTCCTTTGAAATTATTCAAACCAAATTTGGATAATAAGGCAAAGTAGGTAAGTAGGATATATCGATATAGTCGTGGATACTTTGTTAAACATTAGTCGAAATATTGCTAATTGAGTTCATTTGTGAATGTTTGTGGTTCAGTTTGCTGAAAACTCTGTACAAATGGAATCTAATGAAGATTTAGATAGGAGAGGAGATACTGAAGTGTGCGAAAAATTTATGAATTTTATGGATTGGTGCAAAGAAAAAACATTCAGAAGATGTATTGATGGTGTATTTCTCAAACTTAGCAAATAAAACGAAGCCGTCAACGCTTTGGTCACAATATTCAATGTTGCGATCAACGTTGGATATAAAGAAGGGGATTGATATAAGCAAATATTCAAAGTTACGTGCTTTTCTCAAGTGACAAAATGAGGAATACGTACAGAAAAAGTAGTGAGTATTTACAAAGGAGCAAGTTGATTGCTTTTTGAATAGTGCACCTGATAATTTATATTTGATGAAGGTAAACGATAAAAATAAAAGAACAACATTTTTAAAAAACTTCTTTATAGGTCATCCTAATATTGGAGGTTGCAGGTGCATGCCCTTCTGATGAATTAGTCAATTTAACAATTGATAATATTGAAGATGTGAAATCCGTCTTAATTATAAAAATTCCCAATACCAAAACCAAGAGACCACGTTCTTTTACTGTGCTGGGAGATGGTTATTTAAGTTTTTATCGAAAATATGTTACTTTACGTTCACGCGGATTGGTAGAACGTCGATTATTTCTCAGATATATTAGTGGAAAGGGGATGGAGATCGGCACTGTGGCGGAAGGTTACATTGAAGACTCACTTTTGTATACAGAAAATATTGCGTAAAGAATACTGAGAGTTGATAGTGATAATTATTTTTTTTCTCCGTAAGGACAATGTCAACCTTCGAGACTTGTATTAAACGTACATCGTAGTTAACTTAACCTCAAAATGTCATAGCAAATGGTTAAAAACTAATAATGCGGATATAATGTATTTAGCATCAACAAAAACTTGCCTGTGCCAAATTTCAATGCTTTATATTGTTTTTTGGGAAAGATATGGTTAAAATTTGTTTAAAAACAATCGGGTTCAATGACTTTTACCTCAAAAACAGAAGACGAGTCCATAGAAAAAGTCGTATTATTTTTTGATGTTCTGTTATTCCCTGAACTTTTTCCAAATTATCCTACATTATATCAATTTCGTAGCTACTATTTAAAAAATACGTAATACTAATGAGAACTCTACTTATAATATTAAAATAGGTACAATCTGAAATAAATGACAAAATTAGGTGTGCCTATTAGTGCCTCACCCTTCATAGCAACTCGGATGGTAAATCAAATAAACATCTCTTTCAACAAACAATTATCAGAAACATAGACATATTATGTGCTTATTTACAATGACGACATTAATGTTGATATTTATGAGCCTTTGATACAATTAACTGGCGGAATACCTCGCAAATAAGTCCTCTGTTATTAAAACAATCAGCTACTAGGCTTGCCGCGTAAACTAATAGTTACCCGGAAGAATATAATCGCACAAAATATTTTATGCATGAGGATAACCGAGGTACCCACTAATAAAGCAACAAGCTCGTGCAGCAAGGCTTTACACGAATGAGGAACTAAAGTTAAAAAATAGTTATAATAGACATTGTTATTCTAGATCAGACATAATGGAACAATGTGTATTATTCTCTACCGCAAAAAAATTCGTCAAAAGAATGAGCTCAATAAATTGGATGTTTTTTTCCTTGCCTTCTTACAATTTCTTTATATTAAAGTAACTAGACTAATTAAAAAACCTAATTTAAGTCAGTAGAGAAGCTAACGATCTACATAAAGTTAACCTCCACCTTTTGAGGAAGTTGAAAAATGGTTGTGCTGGATTGTGCTAGCTCTGTGCTACATTGTGTTGTATAAAGTAGAAAAATGAAAAAAGAAATTGCCGTTTTGATAGAAAAAGGTCAAAATGTGCGAATAATATAATTTTTATATAATAATATAATAAATAATATATTTTTTTTCAACGTGCTAGGCCTTAGATCGTGCTAGTTGTTCTGAAAAACATTTCATATGTGTCATGATTTCCTGGGAAACGAAATTTCCTCAAACCTGCTGCAATATAATAAAGTTTTTCTTTAAGTGAGGGGGGGGGCATTTTCAGAGAAACAGCGACACATGAAATTTTTTGTACGACACAAAGTTAGTACAATCTAACAAAACCACTTTTTTAACCTTTTCAGAAAATAGGAACTAACTTCATCAGTTTTCCTGCATTCTCTGAAAATCCTCAAAAGATAAGAAATTTCCCTTAATGGTGCAATATTCAAAATGATTAGCACTATCTTTACATAAAAAAAAATTTCACAAATTAGGAAACCTCTACAGATTTGAAGTTTTTCTTAGCAGCACGATATTCTGAGCTACTAGTACATTGAGAAACTAATAATTTTTCGCAAAGTTAGTCACATCTAGTACTACTTCGCAAACCGGAGCTAGCCATATTAATTTACATCAAAAAGTACTAACAAACTTATATACTAACCTACCGCTCTCTGTTTCTGAGAAATGTTATTTTTCGGTAGGAAAGAAGAGTTTCTTCCGAGTATGAGAGCGATAAGTCTCTCGAAACGTCAAGAAGCGTAAATCGAAAACACAGCAACCTTTCTACTAGTTTAAAAATACTGTGCAAATTTATCTATTAACTTCCTTCAAAATGGCGGCGTTATGGCCTTATTAGGAAAACCTAATTTGATACAAGCAATTATATAACAAATTATTTCTGATAATTTTAAAAGTAAAATGCATGGTTTAAGTTTAAATGGAAAGTAAAACCAGTATAGGCACAGGTGTTGTTACTATGTTCTAAATTATACGTGAGACATTTTCAAATGCATCTGAGGACTATTGTTTGCAAATTAGCAGATGTTTTAACTTTAATCGGATATGACGGATATAACAGTAACTGCTGTCCATTTTGATGTATTTCCTCTAACACTGCTGATGTAACACTTCTAACGAAGTTACTCTAGCAAGAAATAATTATTAGCATATTTACGAAGCCAGCTCTAGTTTATTGGTTATTTAATAGGTAAATGGAATCATTTGGATTTGAAAATTGAATTGTAATTTTAAAGATAAAAGATTTTCCGCCTCGTTCAACCTATGTCACATATGGAATCGATATGAAGTAAATCGTTGATTTTCTAAGATTTGATGACGAATGGTGGTGATGATGTACAAATAGCTGGAGTAAATTCTGATAAGTACTTTCTTCTATACTTGATAACTTACTAACTATTCTTAATTTATCCACAGTAGATCACTTCACCATATGTGCTGTACATATATTATTTTTTAAAAAGCTATCGTATATGTCTTCTTTAACAAAACTCTTCTTACTTAGTACATCATGTACATAAATTTATCTAAGTTTTCTCATGAGGTGCAAGTGCGTTCGATAGTGCATCGTATTAGCAAATCATAAATCGTATTACATTATATATTAATATGTTCAAGGTCGGTATATTTTAATTAATTAACAAATTTGCTGAAGATATTATAACTATAGTTACAAATATTCGCAAATGAATATATACTTCAATACCAACTTATTATATAAATCTATGACTGAAAAGCCAATCACTTGATTTATATTGACATTCTTTACATTCAAAAATATTATAGAGCTCTTGAGTAGAAATAGTGATTAAGCAAAGACGTCAATGCACGTGATAAAAACAAATCGCTTTAGTCACAGATTTGGTCTTGATTTGTAATATGTCTAGAGGTAGATTTAATAAAATGTTATTTTTTTTCTAAAATCAGAACAATTCTAGTGGAAACCGCGAATCATTATTAACTGGCGTAATATTAGAAGCTAGTGTATAATATCAAAGAGAGTGATGTGTACTCCTTGCTAATTTGTTACCTAAACTACTACTACTACTTACGCGTGTACCATGGCACTGTATTATTTATAGAATAGTTGTAAATAAAACAAACACTTACAGTATCGTGAACTCCAAAGTTTAAGGTCATGTTCGTCTGATGACGAAAACCTTAATTGCTATGCAAAACTGGCCACCAGTACTACTTAACAATAACATCTAGCTATTTACTATAATCTTTAGACATTACGTTTGTTGCTCAATATACAAAAATAATGGGCAAGCTTTAACATTAAGTAGAAAAAAATAGTTGTTGTATCGTAAAACTTTAGAAGTAATGTACGCCTTAGGAATATTATTTCTACAAATAAGTTTGCATATGAGAAAGCTAGGACCACATGTGCAGTGGGGAAAACTCCAAGTAGCCCCTATGGAGCTATGTTGGAATGTACGTTATTTTTCTTCTGTAAACTAAAGTAATATTACTAAATATAACATTAAAAACAGGCGGAATATGGAAAATAAATACAAAATTCTCAACTTGGCACATATTTCTGGAGAAGAATCATATATTAGAACTGCAAGAGCAATTAAAAAAATAATTTTTCGTAAATATTACTTCCATATTTCAATTTCAAGTATATAAATTAATTCATCTACAACTGATTAGATAATACTATGCAATTTACTATGATTAATGATTTATTATGAACCGTTTCTAATACCTTGAATTAAATACTAATCCTTAGAAACTGTCTTATTCTCGTATTAGTAGGTATTTATGAAACACATTTTTAAGCGTATTTTTCCATACTATAGTAAAGTAAAAAATTATACTTTTTACTTTAAAACGTTTTGTTCTTTTAAAACATTTTTTTAACAATTTTCGGGATGCCATAGATATAGGTAAACCTGTTTGAAATACTACGACAATTATTTTGTTTTAATTCTCAATCTCTTATCGCGAACTTCTAATTAAGATAAGTTCTATTAAATATTTATCCAATACCATAGGCGTGTATTCTCGTGAGCTCTAGAGGTTAGCCACATATGCTTAGCGTCTAAATTTTGTTTACGCTAAAAATATGACGCAACGAGATAGCTAGCTGGTAAACAAAAATAACAAACTTACAAGCATAATCTTTCATCGTCTCCAGTCTGACATCGGCTATAAAAATGTTACGGAAGGTCAGTTTATATCACATAGTTTGGACAACGTCTTTTATTTTTATTGGTAAATCAAAATTTGCGACTAATATACCGGGTAAATACTTGTACAAATTTTAAAGGGTGAATTTTAAGATAAAAAGTTCATATGAACTGCAACGGCTTCATTCTTGAGATACAGTGTCCAAAAAAAATTTTTGTTTCAGCAATTATTGCAAATGTCATTAACTTATTTGTAGAAGTCAATAAAGGACACATTTTTCACTTGTTTTTCATAAACTCCTTATGATTCAACTTACAAAATTCCAATGCAGGTTTAACTTTAAACCCGTTTTTTTACAAAACGGTATGACCCTTTTATCTTAAAATTATTCGAAGATTCACCCTTTAAAGTTTGTACAAATACCAATAAACACCCTGTATGTTACAAATATGTGATTGAGCGGAGAAGCAGCTGTCACATAGTTGTAAATGTTATTAGTAAAATTAATAACAGTTAAATGAACATTTTGAACTTACTGCTACATACAAAGATGTCAGTAATAAATTTTTAATACTGTAATAAATGATATTTCCCAGTAAGGAACATATATTTGTTTTTTATAGCCTTCTTTTAAATATCTTAATGGCACTGGTACTTGAAACTTCTAAGACATATTTACGATCTTACTGTACATTATCAAACGTGTATTTATTTCAATTTTTTTCAAATTTAATATGTTTGTGCCACAACAATTGCATTCCTTATATCCTCAATGTAGATGAAAGCTGATATTGTTTAGATATAAAATTCGAAGTGTCAGAGGTCATTTCTATTCATACATACACATAATAAATATCGTAACCGAGCGAGTCGTTAATATTTTTTTAATTTGTTTCCATTCTGTGAAGATACTGAAAACGAAAAAAATTGCAAAACCGTCTGTGAGAATGATCGATCGATTCTATTAATACAGACGGAATAAATTCTTCATTTCACAGAAATCGTTTTATATCTGTTACGCTTTAAGCGTGTAATGATTGAACGTCTTATGTTCTATTTAAAATCAGGTGAAGCAAAAGCTTGGCGAAAAAACTTGATTGGAAGACTTAGTTCTACCGTACTTTTTCAGGAATTAATATATGCGAGTGTATATTAATTGAAAAGATCTTTAATTCGATCGTGCCTTTATCATTATTCGTACACAGTTCTACATGCCTGATATTTTTACTAATTATATGAATCATATCTTAATATGTAATTGTATGATTTATTGTATTTATGTATCACCATATAATTTATTCCTTCAATACTTATGTGTTTTCATCATTCTTCGTTTACAGTTCTAAATGTATTTTTACTAATTGTTTGTCAACAACAAAAATATAACAAGATCATATCTTTGTGGTCGTAGATTTTTATGTACTAATTTTTACTAATTGTTTATGTCTTTGTGTCATATCTTATTGAGTGTAGATGAACCGTAAGATCTACTCTTTCACTTGTGTCATTATTTGTCAAGTACCTACGTGATCTTTAATTCTTTATGTCTGTATGCCATATCTTGATGTTTGCACATCAGCAGTACCATCCATTTATTGTAGTATTTATGATTCATCAAGGTGTGCTAAATATACAAGTATATGGATCTTTTTGCTAATTATTTATGTATATGTGTTATATACTGATGACTGCAGATAAACTGTAAGATCTATTATTTCAATTGCTTATGTCTACGTGTCATACTTTGATAACTGATGATGAATAGTAAGATTTATTATTTAATTTGTTTATATCTATGTCATTCTTTATCAGCAGTTCTACTAATTCTTTACGTCTATGTTTCATACTCTAATGATTGCAGATGAGCAGTAAAATATATAATTTTCATTGTTTATGCCTTTGTCGTTATCAAAATTCTAAATATGTGATCTTGTACTAATTGCTTATGTCTATGTCACGTCTTAAAGATCATCCATTCATTCTGTGTTGTTTATGTCTATATCGTTATTCATCAACAGTTCTAAATATACATGGATCTTTTTAATAATTATTTATGTTTATGTGTTATGTACTGATGATTGCAGATAAATAGTATGATCTATTATTAACCTTTACTAATTGTTCATGTCTAGGTATCATACCCTGATGATTTCAACACTAAGATTTTCTATGTTATTAATTCACAATTCCACATGATGATATTTTTATTAATTATGTCAGATCTTAATAATTTATTTATTTATATATTCTCTAAATTCAACAATCTAGATTATGATCTTCAACTAAATTGTAGGTCAGTAGCTACAAGCTAAACTTTCAGTTGTTTGTGTCAATAGATCATAATTTATAAATGATTATAGATTAATACGATCTTTGCAATAGGACCATAATTCTATGTTAAGCAAATATTAAAATATCGGCATGTTGACAAAGTGATTTCTATACAGACAGGCAGAATAGACAGACAGCGGAAATCTCTGTTGTATATATATAGATTTACTCATGTCGACCTCTTTAGCAGTCTATAAATAATAACGATATAATAACTAGTATCTCAAATGTCTAATTTGAGATACTAGTACATTTCTTTACACTAAATACTAAATAGATCTTGCATGAGGTGGAGTAACATTTAAGTTATTCAGCAAACCAAACGTTTCCAGCACACATGTCGTGACTACATCTACCATGTAATTTTAATTTAAAATGCAAATATAATTTCGTCTTTGCTCTGCCTCTAAATATCAATTTTCTGGTACTTTACGAGGCATAACATGCTTGTTGGTTCTACTTCCCTGCTCATGGACTCTGAAAAGTAGGCAGTTAACCATGAGGGTATGCTTCAACTAAATTATTAATAATAACTTTCTGTTCCATCAAATACTGTCAGCAGTGAAATAACAATTACGAAAATATAGCTCTCTGTACACCCCAGTTTTTAAATTCACTTGTGACAGAATTAAACTATAATAAACACAGAAATATAAAGGACAAACTCTGTTCTAAATATTCTAAGAAAATATAGGCGCAACAAAAATAGAAAAGCTGTTTATAGTTTACTGTAATACAAATTGTCATTCTGTAATTCTTCCTGACCTACAAATATTCCTTCTTCAAAGCCATAAAATTGGATATTTTACTAAATTTTACAGGATAACAGCCTATTTAATAACAGCAATAATAGTTATTTTCATTTCTGAGTCTTGACCAACTTTACCAACCAACTTTAATGATAGAATTAGACATAGACATGTTAATCAGGAATACTTAAGGCCACTATTTAATTCTAAATTTAAGTGTGACACCATTAATATACCGCTATATTGACTTTAGTTAAACTACCATAACTACCGAGCCCTACATCTTTTATAATAATATATACAATGTTTTAAATATGACAGTGATTCAAGTTCAGATCTCTTATATATTTTCCTTTCTCATCTGTACATAAAGCATTTGTTTCAAATTACGCAAAAATAAAGTTTGTTTGTCAATATCAGGTGCAGCAGGTACATGGAGCATAGCCAGTTTTCTTTGGCTTCAGAATAAATAACTTGAATAACTTCTGAGTCACTTGGTCTTTCATAGAACCAAGTTTTGCTAATTACTACTCGGTTATATCATCTTTCTACACAATACGCTTGTTAAATGTGATACTGCAGAAAATTGACACGATCGTATCGGTTTTAATTTTTTTATCTTAAATTTTGAAGACAAAGGACCTACATAGTGAAGTTATGAAAACCAAAGTTCCTTTTTTGTACAAATTTTATTTAAAAATTTCAATAAAACGTCTACATATTCGTCTCCTTAATGTCAATAATGTTGTCACTGCCTTTACTGGTGGTGAAAATTTGAAATATTTAGAATTATTTAATTTTCGTGGCTGAAAACATACATAGGTATTGAATTTTCGAAACTGAGAGAGTTGCACTAACCAAATTTGGACAGTACATAGCTAATACAATGCGTAACATCGCCTTGCACTTAAAAATGTTGTCACCGCCGTTCTTGATGGTGAAAATTTGAAATATTTGAAATTATTCAATTTTCGTGGCTGAAAACATTCATACCTATTCAATTTTTGCAACCTAGAGAGCTGTACTAATCAAATTTGGACAGTACATAGCTAATACACTGCGAAACATCGTTTTGCTCTTAAAAATGTTGTCACCGCCGTTCTTGGTGGTGAAAATTCGAAATATTTAGAATTATTCAATTATCGTGGCTGAAAACCTATACATTTATGTACTGAATTTTCGCAACCGAGGGAGTTGCACTAACCAAAAGACCGGACATATCTAATACAATGCGAAACATTGCTTTACTATTAAAAATTTTAGAATAGTAATCAAAAATACCTTGCAACGAGACTCTACGTTCCTATATTAGAAATTGTAATTTCCTTTGTAATTTTGTAACTACTATAATTGATGGTCATCCATGACGTGAAAGGTTGTAAATAATACATGGATATGCATTAGTTGTTTGTTCTTATGGCCATAAAGTATAAGTTTAGTCTCAAGCGGTACTCAAATACCTATAAAGTTACTTTATTGTAAAATACTGTTTACATTTGCAACCGATGTGTTAAACACATTTTATGTGTAATATGTTCAACGAAGCTTTAACAATGGATCAATAAAGTAAATAGAATTTGTGGCAAAAATGTGTCCACTATAGATAGATACAATAAATATTTAGGTCAGGCAGATGTTCAAGGTGTCATATAACTTTTGTAGACATATAAATTTATGAAATCCGACAATTAATAATTTTTTACGTCCCAGGATAAGAAAGTAATACTTTACACATACTTTAAGTATGACGTGTACAATATTTTATATGCTGCCCCCAATAATTTAACAATAATGGAACTACAAAATTGAACTTGTTATTAATATTTATGTTGAATGTGGAGTTATGCAAATTATAATTATTAAGTGTTGATACATAAATCATCGTATGTTTTATCAATAATATTGGGTCCATTCTTGAAAGTTTCAGGGTGGTTTTGTTAATTAAGAAATTTGTTTGTCACTGCCACTCTACAAATTTTTCATTCCGTGAAACTTTAAACTTGTAAAATTTCTATCTCTATCAGTAATGTGGTTAGGATATCAGTGGTCGGTAAATTCTGTTGGGTAGGGTAATTTTAGATATCTAACTATTTTGCAGTGAACATTTATATTGAACTCACTGAGTAGTAGGTACATTTATTGTTTTTAAATAATATAAATAATCCGCGATGTGTGATGTTTTTTGAACGTAGAGCTAAATATTTTCTATATAATTCTAAATTTTTGTCGATAAACATTCTGTGTGTATTTATGTTTGTATTAGAAATGTTTTATTATTAGCATATCATTCTTATCACAATCTCTATGGTTATTCTTCTTAATTCGTAACGGCGACTTGCCAGCCCAAGCCAATTTCCAGTATAACCTATAGAGAATTAAAATTGTTAAAATTTTGAAAAGAAATATCAAAAATTCCTTCGTTGCTAGATGATCATAATGTAGATTTAATATAAAATCAATGTTTTTTATAAAATTTAAATTGGATCTAGTAATATAAAATATATTATAGTCTACTTAGAAACTAGAGAGAGATGCACTAACCAAATTTAGACAGGACATAGCTAACACAATGCAAAACATTACCTTACTGTAAAAAATGTTGCCACCGCCGTCACTGGTGGTGAAAATTTGACATATTTGGAATTATGTAATTTTCGTGGTTGGAAACATACATAGGTATTGAATGCTCGAAACCGAGAGAGATGCACTAACCAAATTTGGACAGGACATAGCTAATACAATGCGAAACATTGCCTTTCTATTAAATATGTTGTCACCGCCGTTCTTGGTGGTGAAAATTCAAAATATTTGGATTTATTCAATATTCGTGACTGAAAACATACATAGTTATTGAATTTGCGAGACCGAGAGAGATGTACTAATCAAATTTGGACAGGACATAGTTAATACAATGCGAAACATTGCTTTACTAATAAAAATGTTGTCATCGCTGTTCTTGGTAGTGAAAATTCGAAATATTATTCAAATTTCGTGACTGAAAACATATATGCCTATGGTTTACAATAATATTCATCTAATTAAATTGAAAGCTTTTGGAGAATGAAAGTAAAGAGTAACACATCGTTGGATAGCCTTTTTAAATACGAATTCTGTGGTGTTCGAGTTTCTCGATATCCATATGGAAATTTTGCCTCATTATAGTATTGAAATTTAATCATTTTAGGTTTTGTAGAATTTTCTCTTTAGTAAAATCTTGTCCTGTCGTTAATTTTATTGCCTCTTCAAATACAAACCAACATTATTGTTGCTATAGTTACTAGTATACATCATTAAGTATTTGAAGCATATTTATAACGTGAAATAAACTGTGTGTGTGGGCAAAATAAATTTATATCTATTTCAGAAATTTGTTGCTATCTACATACTGAAGATGATGTAAACTTTAACTTGAATATTAAATGCAATACGTGTGTAATCCATATATTTAGCATATAAATCAGAATTGATATTTGTATTAAATTTGTCATCGTATTATTTCTGAAGTTTGAGATGTGGTTAAATGTGTGCTTTATGTACAGCACCAAAATATTATTATATATTTGAAAAGAAAAATAGGTATGTCCTATTGATTCCTTGTGATGAAGGGGTCAGTCATAGCGTTGATTTTATAATTAAAACACAAATATTTCACACTGAGAAACTAAATAATTATTTAACACATAGAGACAACTTGTTAACGAAATTATATCTGTTTTGGTTTTTAAAACTGCTACAAAATGACTGGAACATGTATTTTTTAAACTGATCCTAGTTTTAGATAGAATATCAGATCCAAATTCTTTATTGTTTCCAATTGTAATCTCTTTCAATCTCTTCCAGTTGCTAAAGGAGATACAGAAGACTTAGAAACAATCAAGACAAGGTATGTTTGTCCTGAAGGTTTCCATTTAGTCGGAAGGAAATGTTACCACTTTAGTACGAACGAAGTTTCATGGCATGATTCCCATTTCTACTGCATAACGCTAAATAGTTCCTTAACTGTGGTGGATTCGTATCGAGAACTGCATTTGTTAAGGGTTTATTTAAATAAAACCATCACAGGTAAAAAATCAGCAAAATTTCATGAAGTACTTTTACTACTGCAACATATTTTTCCATTTTTTCCAGATTTAGGCAAATATGAACGTTGGATAGACGGAATATATGATTACAAGCAACTGAGATGGAAATGGGGCTCTTCTGGGCAACCTATTACGTATAACAAGTTTGCAAGGCTCCAAATAGGAGACAAATTTCACTGGCACTGTATAGTACTCAACCCATCAAAACAGAATAAGTACAGTACAAATATTATCTAAAATACTTTTCCAATACAAAACAAGTCGGTTTTGAGAGGGGTATCAAACCTGATGTTGTTAATCTACAGGTTTTTTTAAGGGAAATGTAGCTACATATGGAATTAATAGAAATTTCAAATAAGTTATCACTTCCCCCTTTCCTATTAAATTATTTTAAAGCGAAGGATGAATCACTTTAAATCAATATAAACTCAATACGATTTTTTTGAAAACTTATTTCGTAGAAGGTTACAGAAGAAATCAAGTTTTCTCTGAAACACATTGTTCTTGCAACTCATTATTAAATAATTAGCTATGCAATTAACAATTACATGTTGCAAGTGTAATATTATCATTTTAATAGCAAATACTCCTTCGTTTCGTTGCGTATAATTCGTATCTAATTACGTATTCAGTTTGGCAACGACGGCGACGGGTAACAAGAATTTTTATTGTCAATTATTAGTGGGAGATTTTGATTTTAAATTTAAAGTAGATTATATAACGGGTATGAACAGTTTAGAATACTTATTCAAATTATTGTTAACTGGATATAAATTCCACGTATTTTATGTATCTTCGTCTACTTACAGTTCAGGCATTAATCAGCATTCCTTAAATTTAATTTAGGAAGCTTTTCAAAATTAACAAGTGTATTGCAAAAAGTAACAGCAGGAAATATAAATGATTTGTCATTTGTTGTGCCTTTTGAAGGTCCAAAGATAAAATAATCACAAAACCAAGATCAGAGCTGCCCGAAGAACTTGAAAAATCTGAAATAGACTACGAGATGTACAGCATAGTAAGGGCGTATATGTTCATGAAGGCAAGAAACGTCTTTAGAAAAAAGTCAACATTATTCTTGTTCTTCGAATCGCGCTCTAGAAATATATTCATCGAAAATTATAAATTTTTTCCACTTTTCCTCGTAATTCTCTAAAGAGATATTATAGAAGAATACAATCAAGACCTTACTAAACTTACATTTTAACTTATTTTTGACTGTAGAAAGATAGGAATTACCATTATACGAGACCTTACTAAACAGGATATTTTCCCATTGTGAAATTCGATGCTGTTACTTTTTGAAATATCCATATACATACCTATAATATTAAATGATGGCAAACCCCAGACTTATAACCACTTCCAATTTTATAGATGGAGCGCTAGAAAATGTACAGATAAGAGACGTTATGTTTGCCAAACAGAGACTAACACGTTCATCGAGTTCAAATTATTTAGTAAGAAACCAAAAAAGAAGTTTAACATAGCCAAATGCTCGAATCTACAGTGGCTACCCAAGTACGAAAGGAGGAAGTGTTTGAAATTGTTAGATCCAGCGTATAACAACGAACCTGGATATATTGGTAAGTAGATATTTTATAAATGCATCTGCTAGTCGAATATAGTAACAATATAAACTAAAAAAATAAAATGTACGAAAATGTTTTACCCATTCAAATTACTCACAACAAATTACATAAACATACGAACAAAAAATGTACGCAATGATATTGTCTGTAAGTATTTATTAGTAGCATTTTCAGTTGTTTTTTATTTAATTGGGCAGTTCTGTCACACTGAAAAGAAACGTAACAATATAGACCAGGGCGGATCTGTTTTGAGGTGGATGTGAGAGGGGCAAGCAATTTTTTTCTGGATTACCTTCAGTACAACTCACATAATAAAAGTGTAGATCCCTAGATCTGGGCGAAGTCCGGAACATTTTCAAAATTGCAAATATGTTTAAAAAAAAATTTTTTTAAATACCTATTTTATCTAAGTTTTTTACTTATATCTAGGGAACCTATGCATTTTTGAAGAAGATTGAAGAGGAAAAAAGTTTTAGAATAGATTTTTACAAAATATACTGTAAGTTAAAAATGTTTAAATTTGTTACCGATGTTGCAAAATAGATGAAAGAAGGCAAAATAATCAAGTTTTTTGAATATTTTTTTTAAAATGTTTTAGTTGCTCCGATGGCATTCTAACATTGGTATAAAAAGCTTTAGAGTATAATAACACAACAAACCAAATTTCATTAAAATCGGTTTGACTTTGCGCAAAATAATTATTTGGAAAAAATTTTGAAAATAATTTTCGAACTTTCAAAATATTGTACAGCCTCAAATAAAGCATCTAGATACTTGAAATTTTTTTGGCATGGAAAAACCGCTCTACCTTTCAAATGGTTTTTGAAAAATTGAAATCGGTTGCAATTTAGTTTTTTTCAAAAATTATAATTTTAGAGTACTATCTTTTCTTAATTTTATCTGTATTTAACAAAAAAATTAATTTCCAAATAAACAAAAAAATTTTTTTAATTTGTTTAAACAAAAATTATTTAAATAATTGTAATAATTATAGCTAAATACACTCATATTCAGAGTGTTGAAATATAATCGTTAACAAATTTTTTCATTGAAAAAATGCAATAGCATAGGGTAAAATATACAGTATATTTAATGCATAAGTAATAAACTTTGTAACAAAATATGTGCAAATTAGACAGTTGACATCACGATATTCGAATTCCTTGGCTCGCGAGACATCGGATTAAAAAAAAGATCGAAATTGGTCCATTAGAAGCCGAGATAATGCAATTTTTTTCGTACCTTCGCATTTTGAACCTCCAAATTTAGTCTCGGAGCGAAAGCCCCCTCACCCACTTTTCGTGTTTTGAGTCACTTCGCGCACACGAGAGACACAGCCTCACAACAGATATATATATGGCCCAGAAAACATAGAGATAACAAAATTTTCCACAGCACACAAACCCGAAAAAACAAACCAACGGAACAAAAAATTAATGCCAAAATGGTTAAAAAAAAAATAATTTTTAAAAAAACCGTTTTCCCAAGAACATAAAATAAAAATTTTGAAAAAAACAAAATGCAAAAAGAAGAAAGGAAACCAAATGGTCAAAAAAAAAAAAAAAGGGGGTAAATTTAAAAAATTAACGGGCCGTCCTAATCAACCGATTTCAATGTTTCAAAAACCGTGTGAAAGGTTGAGCGGTCTTTTCTATGTGAAAAATTTTTCCAAGTATCTAGATGCTTTATATCAGGCTGTGCAACATTTTGAAAATTCGAAAAAATTTTTTCAAAATTAAAAAAATATATTTTGCGAAAACTATAGAACCGATTTTAAAGAAATTTGGTATGTTGTTTTATAATACTCTAAAGTTTTTTTTGACAAAATTAGAATGCCCTCGGAGCAATTTAAATATTTTAAAAAATTTATCCAAAAAACTTGATTATTTTGCCTTTTTTCCATCCATTGCAACATCGGTAATAAATTTAAACATTTTTAACTTACAGTATAACGTGTAAAATTCAATTCAAAAACTCTTTTCCTCTGCAATATTCCTCCAAAATCCATAGGTTCTAAGATATAAGTAAAAAACTCAGATAAAATAGGTATTTTTGAAAAATTTTTAAACATTTTTGCAATTTTGAAAATGTCTCTCGCCCAGATCTAGGGATCTACACTTTTATTATGTGAAGCTGATATTGCGGGAAACAACATGCTACATGCCCTAACTAGCATTGCATTAGGGATATTAGCAGTACCTATTAAAAAGCTAAAACTTATAATTATCCACAATAAAAACTAATAATGGTATGTCTAAATGCAATTAACACAGAAACACATACTCGATTTATTGTTAAATAATGTAATTGAAAGAAGTATCTTGTATTCCTGCTGTTCTATTATCACCTTTGATAAAGATTAATCATATAAAAGAAACAGCTACACACATACTTAGGATTGTTTCATCAGGAACGTTCCTTTCATATAAAATTAATAAATACACAACACATAAAAAGAAAAGAAGCATGTTCCAAAGACTGGATTTATGTATCTTTGTGTATTTTAATGTGCTGAATCCGAATCCGGCTCCATCGCCCTCCTTTTTTTTAGTTCGTGAAAATCCACCTTAAATATAGAAAATATGGAAAATTCAATTTTTCAAAACTAGAGGAGTCTAACTTTTTCCGAGAAAACCTCGGAAACTATAGCAAAGATCACAGTGAAAGGCTTCACCAAGGTATCAAGGTAATAGAACGTCGATACCAAGAAACGTGTGATGTTAATATGATGACAGATTTCTGTTGGATGCTTAAAAGGGAAAACGAGCGAAAAACAGAAAAGAAAAAGAAATCCGTTGCATCCGTTTGAAGGTGAAAGAGTTCGTTACAAAAGGAAAAAAGGAGAACAATTATTGCTTATCTGGAAACGATTTTATATCTTCGAATACCCTGATCTCTCTGAGAACATCAAATTGCTGAAGTTCTATCTGTAATAATGAATTAATGTAATGAATTTCGCAGATTTTAGGGTTATTTTGTATGCCGTAAAAATACTGGAGGGTGATTCTGACTTCGGATTTGGCTTTACCACGTCAAATACATGCAAATATTGTCCAGCAATAACTTCCATCGTAGAAGGATTTTTCGTATTTAAGGGTGGTTTTCCGGAGTTTTGAAATAACTGGGGCGTGATGGAATAGTTCTGAATTCGGATTCAGATTCATTGTATCAAAATACTTATGAATATGGTCTCGTAGTCATTTTCAGTTGGTTTCTACAATTATACCTTAATGCTGTTTCCTCCCAAAGAGAGATTTTCCGGATTTTCTGTATTTAAGGGAGGTTTTTCGCGAAAATACATAGGGATGCATAGGTCTAGTCTTTGGAACGAACCTTTTTTTGTTTTCCTGTTATACAACTGTACATTTTAGTAATGTGTTTTAATTGTTGTATGTGAAGAATTATATGTTTTCTTAGTGTGAACTATTTCCAGTTTGGCAAAACTATTTATATAATGAACCCTTTGAGGGTTATTTATTAATTTTTTTCTCTTCAGTATGGCAGAAATAACCAATTAAATGAAAAAATATATGTAGTGATCAAGATAGACTTCTGTTATATTAAAGACGGAAAATTTCCGATGAACAACAACATTCAAATGAACAGTACAACAGTTACGTAATTACACAATTGCACTTCAAAATTTTCTAGTTCTTGAACGCATATCGACTTCACGATAATAAATGAATTATTCCATCTGAAAATCTCATTTCAAAAACCTTTTGAAATAATATTTGCAGTTTCCCTTGAATCAATCATTAAAATTTATGATCTTAACGTCAATAATTGTCTTCGCTGTGTTTACAACATTATCTGCATATTTATTCAAGTATATCATAGACACGTGTGTAATTCAACACCTGGAGATTTCTTATAATGCTGTGCATGCTTCATATCTGCATCTTGGTGTGAATAACACGTGAAGAGAGGAATAATAATTAATGAAGTTCTAGTTCTGTCAAGCCATGATCTATTTTTTTTATAATTAATTGTTTTATTTATTAGTGTAATCGGTATCTAAACCTATAGAGAAAAACAACAGTTAATTAAAAAACTTACATATTGGTAAACACTTTCAGTGTTTTCTCTAATTAATTAAAATCAATTGTCAATCACTAAGTGCACTGTGCTGGTTAATAGCAATAAGCAATAAGTAAAAGGCAAGATAGCCTGAAAAATTTATAATATATTTAACCTCCAACGACAGTAAACATCATTGAAGAACGCTAGTGCCTTGAACTATTTCATGGAGCCTTACTAAACAAAAAATACACAAATAAAAATTCATTATCAGCGCTGTTAGATACTAATTAAAGGTGGACTTTACTAACTTTAAACATTTGAATATCATAATCGTCCTTGAAAAGTAGCTGTTTCACCCGAATTAATTACCTAAATGGCTGGAATACTACAGGTGCATATAAATAATAACATACTGGGTGACCCAATTAAAACAGTTCGCCTGAGATACTTTCAGAGCAACAGGTTTTTCCGGAAAACCCCGAAACAGGACGATTTTGCTTTCAAAGGGGACATCTGTTTATCAGAAATTCATTCTTCCCCCTAAGCGGGATGTCAACCCCTTCAAGAATCTTAAATGGCACGAGGGGTTAAGTGAGATATTTTAACAGTATTTCAATTCACTTTACAAACATGCCTTAAAATTAATGTAACATACCTGCTGGAAATGTCGGTGAAATAAATCGAAAGGAAACATACAAGTTTTAATTAATTAAGTGGTCAAATTGCGACCCATTTACTTCCATACAGTAATAAAACCTTTATTCAACATTTCCCCGAACATTTTGTAGCATTTGGGATGTTATTGGTGGCGAAGATCTTCTAAGTAGGTGTCGTTTTATAAATAACACTTTTTAGATGACCCCTTAATAAACAGTTCAATGGTGTTAAATCAGGCAATCTTGAGGGTCATTCAGTGAAACCCCTTCCACCAATCCAGTGTTCGGGAAAATGTTGATTCAAAAAGTCACGTACAGCAGCTATGTAGAATGACGGAGCGCCATCCTGTTGAAAAAATACATCATTCTCTGAAGAATCTCTACAATGCGAGGGTAGATGAAGTCTTGAAGCAAATTGAGATAAGATTCACCCGTCAAGTTATCAGGTAGAAAGAATGGAGCAACAATATTATTTCCCAAAATCCCAGCCCAACTTCTCTGGATACTGTGAATGCTGTTCTCTCATAACTTCAAGATTTGAATCAATCCAGTATCTGCAATTAACTCTGTTGAAATAACCTTTAAGAAAGGATGTGCATTCATCAGAGAAGCATGTACAATATAGAAAATTGGGATTGTTCAACATTTTTTAACTCATCTGTTCACAAAATTGTATACGGCGATCTAGATCATCTTCATTGAGCTCTTGCACGAGATGAATCTTAAAGGGTTTGGAATTGATGCTTTTTCAAGATCCTCTGAAGACTACTACGTGCAATTCCTGAAGTTGCCTCTAATTTTCTGATGCTTGAAGTGGGATCCATGTCCCAAAATTGCAACCTGTGCAGCTTCATCAGTAACAGTGTGTTGCCATTCATGATTTCTGTTAGAAACGGATCCAGTCTCCATAAATTTAGATATTAAATTTAGGAATGGATATTTCATTATTTTGAAAATAGAGACTGATAAATTCAATTCTCTCTGCAGTGGTGTAAACCATGGTAATTTGAATCATTTGCTACAAAATAGTGAATAATAACAAATCGATGAATTTCACTACTTAGGCAATTCTGATTGATGTAAAATCGGAACAAAACTACATGTAAAATTCTAATAGTCTTATTTTCGATTTATTTCACCGACACAACAGGTTTTTTACATTAATTTTAATGCAGAACAAAAAATTTCAGAATGTTTTAAAGATAATTGAAATACCTCTAAAATGATGTGCCATTCACGATTCTTGAAGGGGTTGCCACCCCTTTTAGGGAATGACCCTACATCCATGAATTTATGATCAAAAGATGTCCCCCTTGAAAGCAAAATCGACCTCTTCCTGGGTTTTCCGGGAAAACTTGTTGCATTGAAAATATTCCAGGTGGACTGTTTTAATTGGGCCACCCTGTATAATTTGAGGTACTGAAAATTATTGATCAATAGGTACAGGCATATTACCAACACATTGTTGGAAGAAACAAGTTTGAAAATTTAAATAGTACTAAACTAGTATGCAAATTAAAGAAACCAAAACCAAGTAATTTTGATAGAAAACACAGGTTTTTAAATATTAATTTTTTTATTGAATTATAAAGTATACTATATAGGGTTATGTATGGAATAGCATATCGGGTAAATGACCTCCACAACTATGCTGGCACATACGCACTCTTTTGTCGAAATTTTCTAGGTCCAAGGCGTGGTGGTCGTGGACTTGTTGGCATAAACCTTAGATTTCCAAAAATTCCAACAAAAAAGTCCAACGACGTTAAATCACATGACCGATTCTGATCACCAAAACGGGAAATTACACGACCAGGAAATGACTGGCATGCGGCACCGTCTTGCTGAAACCACTTGTCGCCTACATCCATATCTTGCAATTTAGGTACAAAAAACTGGATTATCATGTCGCGATAGTAAGCAACATTTCGAAGCAGTATGGTCCGATGAAGCCCTCAGTCCAAAGTCCTCACCAAACAGTTCCACACAAGTGGATGTATTTATTTCCTAACTCGTGGATTTTCTGAAACTCAAATTCGACAATTTTGTAGACTAACGAAGCCATCAAGATGAAAATGAGTTTTATCGCTGAAGATTTTCTTCTAAAAATCAGCATCCACTTGTTATTGTTTCATAATCCATTCAACGAACTCTCTCCGCTCTGCGTGATCAGTAGGCTTCAATCCTTGAGTCAATCAAGCTTTGTAAGCATGAAGATGCAAATCTTTCGTGAGAATATGCTGTATAGAGCTTCTCGAAATGTCCAATTCTTTACAACGGTGCCGATTTGACGTTCTTGGACTCTCAGCTACACTCTCACGACTTTTTGAATGACAGCCAGAGTGTTTAAGATTGAATTGATCCACTCTCTCAATTTTTCATTTAATCTCTTCACATTGATGAAAATAAATCACTATTCCGACCACATTTTGTACGAAAATTGAGTACTGATTTTTTAAATACTGCTCAACAATGAAAAATGCATTATTATTTCGTGTAGTGCTTCATTTTTAATAACCCTAAACTGTCAGCTATCACGCTGTATTTACCACACAAATGGCGGAAAATTCAAATCTTGCGTTAATTTTAGGACACCTAACAGTTTCAGATTGATTTCAAAATCTAGATAAAACAATTTGCAGTCATGTAACCATTTATTAAAGTTATTAGAGTTGCAACACCATGTACAGCGTACAAAAGTATGCAATTATAANCCGTTTTTTACCCTTAAAAACTCACCCCCTTCCCGACCTCAGATCGCCCGTAAATTATTTTTCCTTTCATTTCTGTTATATTCTCTTTCTTTTCCAATGGGTTTCATCCTACTATAATTTTTTTGGTTTCAAAAATTATCGACCCTGGTCTAACAGAGGTTGTGTGACATTTAATTAATAACTAAATAAAACATAAACTTTGGCCGCAAAAAAGGCACATATAATAAATAATATTTAAATGTAATTATACTTTGCATAAATACAAATGCTGCATTTACCAGCAAAAAGATTAGTGGCACAAGGCTTGATCTTTGAGGCACACCCAATGAAGATGTAATTACAAATCTTAATTGTTCCCTATAATGATTCGGCATTATTTAATCTCCAGCTTCAAACACTTTACACAACCTATTTTGTCAAAAAATATTTTAAAACCTAATCTCTGATAAGAGAACATTCCTGAAAGATTTCAAATGCATGATGGACATTGATTGTTTAATTTTACAGACTATATAATGTATTTACTTGTTACAATATCATAAAAAGTCGTAAATTTAAATTGTGCCACCTAGAAAAATTTGTGAAACTGTAAACTTTCTAAGACGTTCTATATAAACACTGTTCCTTAAAAATAGTGACTGATAAAATAAATACTGCCATCATGAGAAAGAAATTAATTTTTGCAATGGTGCACGGAATTTTATAAGACATTAAAGTTTGTTTTTGTAAAGAATCGAGAGAAGTTTTGAAACGTCTTTATTTTTTCTTATATATCAGTGATATATATTTGAAATGTGGGTTACGAATCGATAATAAACATTTAAAAACGCTTATGTTAAACATTCCCAAGATTTTTTTTACATTGTAACAAGATGTTGTAGCCAAGTTAAATCAGCATTTTTCTCTAAATGATCATCAATTGTCAAGTTTAAATACAAAGGATTGTTTTTATATCAACTCTCATTGACAATATCTGTGATTCAGTGATTTAATACTTTATTCGTTCTAGTTAAAAAACCAAAACCAACTAAGGCCACAACACTAGACCCTGATGGCTTCGTATGTCCTCCTCACATGATTGGTTTAGGCAACAAGTGTTACAGCTTTAGCAAAAAAACAGCAGTTTTCTTGGATGCTTATTTCGATTGCAAGAAAAACAAAAGTAAACTGGCCATAATTAGAAACAGAGACCAGGATTATAGTTTGAGAATATTGTTGAATGGTTTCATAGGTAAGAGTGTCAGAGATAACTAAATTTCGCAGATAAATATGATGATCATAGGATTATTCAAATAGCTGTAATTCTATTCAAATTAATTGTTATTTCGATATTTAGAAAAACACGACAGATGGATTGGAGGAGTGTACGATTGGAAGTCCAACCAATGGAGATGGGCAATGACAGGAAAACCTCTTAAATACAAAGGATTTGGCAAAGATGTATTCAAAATTCGTAGCAACGACAGTTTAGCTTGGAACGCAATTTATATGGATCCTTCTTTAGGGAACAGGTAAGCAGTTACTGAACACAGATCAGTTCTTAGATTCTTTGATAGATCTCTGTAAAGTGACAATTAATTAACTAGACTCAAATAAATTGACAATAATTGTATCACGTATTTCTTGTGTAGTAACAAGGAAATATACAGGGTGTTTCTGAAATAAGTGCGTTCCTTATAAAGAGTAATAGGGGGCACGAAAATGAGCAACTTTTATTAAGCAACTCGATGGTCTAAATGTTTCTGGTTTCTAGAAAATTTACCATAAATGTAAGCCGACCCTGTGCACCTTGCGCACGTGCGTTGTGTGTTGCAGTATTACTTAGCTGGCGTATAAAATGTTTTCTGCTCAAGAACTAGCAGAAATGGTGTTAATGTACGGGAAATGTCAGTACATTTTAAATGAGACTTGTCGTTTGTATGCGATCCGTTACCGTAACAGCCGACAATTTACCAGTAGAACAATGCAAAAGGCAGTTCAAAGGTTACGAGATACCGGGAATGTCCACCCGATATATGAAAGCGCAATGTGTTTTCGACAACGAAGAAACCATCATAAAGCTCGCTGAGGAAGATCCGAGGCGCAGTACTCGCGACATTGACCGAGAAGTGGGTGTCGCACTGCAGCGCGCGGCAGTTTCGATATCAAAGGTACAGTTGGCTACCGCGCCAGAGACGACCTTAAATATTAAACCATCAGTTGCTTAATAAAAGTTGATTATTTTCGTGCCCTCTTCACCATTTTCAAGAAACGCATTTATATCAGAAACACCCGGTATAGGATAAGATACATTATGTCCAGAGATGTTTAAAACGCAGTCATTAAAAAGAAACCAAGTTGTAAATAGTTAAGATTACGTTTCACTTACTTTATTTTAGTTGGAACGCAGACAAAGAAACGAAGAAAAAACATTACGTCTGCCAAGTCAAGGCCAAGGCTGTGAAAAAGCTTGTAACTAATCTAAAATCTCCCCAAGCGACGATAACTATAGTTACCCAATAAGGATAAAACCAAAGTGATGTTGTGACTGTTGTTATTTAATATGGAAGGTAAAATTGCTGGAGAAAGAAGCTACTCTAACGCTGAATAGTTCGGCAGTGGTTGATTGTTAAAATCTCAGCAAATTAGGATATTGGTACAAAATTAATCACAGCGTTCCTCCTCTTCTGCTTAGGACCAATAAAGTATTTTGTAATATTTTTGTATTTATTGTTAGTTCAGATAGTTTTGCTTAGATCGTTCTTATGAATTTTTATACTCACACAGCACGTGTATCTCTTTGATGAATTTTATCCAATTTGTTACGCTTGTTTAACCACTTAGTGTTCTTTAGAAATGACTGTTAAATATATTTATTGTAATTATTTATTATTTGTAAATTTATACCTTAATTTTGCATAAGAACCACTACTACTATTATATTGAATACTCAATCTTCCAATGACAGTATGCGAAAAAACGAAAGGAATCAGAAACAGTAGGATGTACAATCACAAAAAGTAATCTTTTTATAGTTATGGATAATAATAAATTTTTTAAATAATTTCTGCACAGTTGAAGAAATATTCATAAAGAATAAAATATTAACGTTGATAAACATTGAATTATAATAATAGTGACGTAAGATAAATTACATTACAACCATGTAAATTTTATATGTAACTTAATATATTTAATATTACAGATATCTTTGCTATTTTTTTAATATAAACCTATAAAGAAGTTCTTTAATTAAATATAAAAAACTGCGAGGTATATTCACAAAGTAAGAGTTCACAATTTTTTAAAATACGAAACGGCAGTAAGTATATTTATGAAAAATTTTTATATTCAGAAAGTTGCATCTATCTTTCGACATAGTCGCCTTCAACCTTTTTCCACCTATAAACACCTTCAAAGAAGAGAAAAAATGAAAATCAGAAGGTGCTAGGTCAGGGCTGTGAGGCGTTGGCTGTGTGGGGACGAACATTGTCATGCAACAAGCACACTTCCTTCGTTAAAATTCGCCTTCTTTTGTTCTGTATCACCCTCCGTAGCATTTTAAGACTTTCACAGTACCGTGCACCATCAATTGTTTCCCCCTGCAGCAAAAAAGTCAATGAGGAGAATCCCTTTACAATCCCAAAACACAACTGACATAATTTTAGGACCGAAACAACGGTTTTGAATTTTTTCGCTGATGGTGAAGACAGATGTCGCCAATGCATTGATTGTCTTTTCGTCGCCAGTCGCAATACGATCAAGGAATTATTCACCTGGCGGGATTCGGAATAGCGGCACTCATTTCAACACGCCACTACAACAACAGTTCTCAACTGACTGAAACAAATGAGGGCGCGTACTGATCCCAACACCTTGGCCTTGAATGCAGTGTTGTCAACTTTGTCAAAAACAGAAACCACAAAGCATTTGAGTCTCAGTAATCTTACTTTGTGAGTGTGCCTCGTATATACATAGATATTATAATATATACGCAAATCTATAAATAAGTTCGAAATAAAACACTGTTACTTACATTATTTCTTTTATTAAACAAATTAAATAGAGATTATATAGAAATATAACATATTAGCCAATAACTATATTTAAAAAATTCTCACTGGGTGCAGTTTGCAATGGTAAAAGTTTCAAATAAAATAAGTTGTGAACTACATGTAAAATAAATAAATATGTACAAAACCTTACAAAAACTATGTGTATAAACTATGGGATATGTAGAGATAAAGACGGTATGGAACAACAACATAAGCGTATCAATTTTGTTTCTTTAGCAATACTTAAATCATTCTAATTAATATTTCTTTGTACTAATTCTAAAATATGTTCTATAGTAGATGGATTTAAAAAGATAAATTAATGTACGAGGGGAAACCCAAAAATAACTGGACGAAATTCGCTGCGTGCGCCGCTCTTGTAGTTTGGGCTGCTCCCGCTAGATGGGTGTTCGTAACACCTCCTATCTGCCACACTTGAGCGCTTGAGACGATTGTAGCTAGCCCTTATGACAGTTTTCGTGCGACTATTCCGACTTCTTCCATTTACTAAAATAGTTGATATTCGAGAACAGCGTGCGGCATTGAAATTTTCTGCTCGGTAAAAGTACATCGGACGGGGTGAATATGTTTTCTACAGCTTATAAAGAGCATGCCTTGAAAAAAACTCAAGTGTATGAATGGTATTCGCTATTCAAATGCGGCGACATGTCGATCGAAGACGTTCAACACTCGGGTCGCTCTTCCACTTCCAGAACTGATGAAAAAATTCGCTTGCTTGTGTACAAGGATAGAAGGTGTACTGTTGGTGCACTTGCTGAATTATCTGGTCTTTCGTGGAGCCCAAGTAGCGCATTTTAGTCTAAGATCTGCAAATGGGACTATTCGCGACGAAATTTGTCTCCGCTTGTTGACTTGTCGTGGCTTGTCGTGACTTGTTGTGACTTATTGGACCATTTGGAGGGGACGAGAACTTTTTCTACAAAATCATCGCCGGGGATGAATCGGGGTGTTATGGTATTCTCGAATGTCACCGATATTAAAAAATCGGAAGAGGTCAAAACAGTCGTCATAAGAAAACTGTCTCTGGGGCTCACTACAACCGTCTCAGGTGACGCCACTTAACAGACTGATTCAAGAGGGGTTACCCAACTAGCGGCAAAAGCGCTACAAGAGTGGCATGCATCAGCCCATCGCAATACATTTGAGAAATATAAAAATGTAGATACAGTCAGCACATTAAACAAGTTCTTATTAAAACAAGGCAAATATTATAAGTATGTCAGTCAAATTTGTAATAGGTAATGACAATGTACGTTTTGCTCTAAAAATATAATTTTGAATATTGTACAAAACTGTTCATTCTGTAAAAATTACTAACATTAAATATATAAAACTAAATATATTTATTAAGACTTTAAAGCTATTAGGAGTACACTGGAAAGCGTTGCTGTTAAAAAAAGAATAATAATTGTCCATAGTCAAAGGATGAACACAATGACTTAGTGTATTTAGTGCCTTCTTGACTAATAAATTATGCTTCCACACCTTTTTTGCATTCAGTGCTCTTTAACGTAGTTGTACTCCTCAACTATCGGCTTAGGATAAAGCGGATTAGATTGCTTCGCCTTATAAGTTTTCCACCTAATATGCTGGATGGCAGTGGATTTACCCCTATCTACCGTCTTTCCTTTGCCTTTCCTCCTTTTACCCCTATCCAGAAACGAGGGTAGTTCAGAAATCGTACCGTTGGAGTTTCGCTTGAAATGTGCCAGTTGTCGTAGTTTCGTTTTCCTCTTTCTCTTCGACCTCTTCGCGGTTCTCTCCAAGAATGGGGCTGACTCAGCAAACAACGCTTGGTCGTTGAGTCGTTGGTTGATTTCCACCTTATAACTGATGGGTATATTGGTTTTCAGGGGTGCGGTATCGTTAGCTGAATAGTCCGGGATGGAGGGAACTGGAATTTCGTTCAGCTTGTTGTCTTTGTCGACGTTGTACTGGCGGCGCAACTTCTTCTTGCCCTTGCTGCTTACGGTTTTCAGTTTGGTGTGGCAAATGTAGTGTTTTTGCTCCACGCAGCTGCGAGAATTCCATCTAAAAACCAGGGAAATGCTATCAGTTAGATTTGGTTGAATAAGATTTAATGAAAAGGTTAAATCATTATTGTGTATGAAAATGAAATCTCGTTTACTTGTAATTGCTTATATTTTGCACCCCATCTAGAATTGTTAGTTTTTGGAGGAATAGTAAATAATACAAAAATTGTACAGATTTCATGAAATGCCAGAATTTTGAGTTAGAACAAACAAATGAACATCGCTAAAGTTTCAAAATAGTTATTCGTTCCTACATCCTATACTTTTAAGTTCAAGTATATTAAACTGTATCATTTTCTATTTTATTTTTGTTAATTTTCAGTTTACTGATACGTTAACGAATCACCACATTAAAACTTACCATTAATAGTTAAAATCGAAATTACTTTAAAAAATTCTTTTTTTCAGAAACAAAGTGTATAATATATAACCATTTGATAAAGTTATGTAGGCAATATTTTTGCCATTTGGCCTATAACAGTTGTGGAACTAAATAATCTAGAAGATGATGTTAATAAGGAAGAACCAACAATTTACTTTAGAAACAGAAAGAATAATACTAGATAGACTGTTCCTAGATATTTGAATTGAAAATAGTGATCATTCTTTGCAAACATGTATTTAGAGAAAACCAACTCATAGCAGATATTTAATCATTTTATTGATTTAAAGAAAAGGGTAGTTAAATATTTGTATGATAGTCAATTTGATGTTCTCATGAAAGATAACTGTTGATATTGCTGTCATTTAAAAATGTTTCAAAATATCAAAGTTTTTTGTTCTTTATATAGAATTTTGTTCTATTAATATTTATTAGGCTTGTAACCAACAGCATATTCGGTAGTTTGTTGAATATCGAATATTTCGCTGCTTTATCTGCCGAATAGGTAAAGATTGTGAGTAAAAAATAGTCAGTGTTGACAACCCTAACAAAATTTCTTCATTCTATTAAAATTTGTGCAGCTTCAGAGAAATAGGGAAACTCAAGAAATCCATTCTGTTTTAAAAACGAAATATTATTTTTTTTAACTCCAAATTAATGACGATCAACGTAGCACGTTTTATACTATTAGTCAACAACCCTGAAATATAATTTTTTGGACAAGCGATACGCACAAAAACCGACAATATCGGTATCACTATTTTATATTTTTACTATTTTTAACCTAACTTTTAACATAATCTTGATATTTAAAAAGTGTATGTGAAGCCAATACACAATCTGTGACTAAAAAGCAGAGTTAATAATACAAATGATAAGTTTAGAATAAAAAAACTATATGTTGATGACAATTAATTGTACGGAGAGTATTTATTGCAAATTTATGGGGTAACTCAGAAAAACATTAATTTATAAGGGGAAATCGGTTACTTCTAAAATTATATTTAAATTGAAGTTATCAATTTAGAAAAATTTCAAAGAGGGAATATAGTAAATCTAGTTGGCAACACTGCAAACACCACCGTTGTGTTTTATTTTGCGAGATAATTAAGTTTAAAAGTTTGCGGGTAGATAATTCAATGTGAGTAACAAAAAGAAATGGTATATTGTTTATTCATCGAAAACGATAAAAATTTCGGTCTTTCAGTGTGAAATTTTTGGCATGGCAAACAGTTTCACGATAAATCTTTATCACTAATCCTATGAAAGTTCTTCCCACACATTATTGCATATTGTTTTGAAAACAAAATGCATAAGCATAATATTGTTGAAGTTGTGTTAGATCAAGTAGAACCTACAACATTCAAGATGTGTGGGTTTAAACAATGGTAATAGTATAACAGTATAATACTACTATGGAATTTACGTATGATTACATAAAATATGAACTGACATATAGTTTTATGTTCCAAACGATTTGTTATTTTTAACAAAGTAAAACAATATGAAATAAAACAAAAGCTACTATTGCATCACATTTCATAGTATTTCAATTATAAGTGACCAGTTAAAAATAAATGATTAGAAATTTTTGGTTGTTTTCAACTGCCAATAAATATATTAATTATTAACTGAAATACTTTTATCAGAAAAATACGGAAATAATAGACAAATTTAGTAGGCGGTCGAAAAATCAGCCATTATGACAATAATGAAAGTTGTTTTCCCATAAGTTTGATGTTTAAACTCGAGAATAATAAAAATCATATTTGTTGCAACACTACGCAATATATCAAGTTTTAGAAAAGTCAGCTATCAAATTATGAAAATTCAATTGTATGAATGCATTTCAAACCACTTTTTGTTTTCACGGATCTATTTTCAATTTTATGGAAACGATATAATGGTACAACTCTATCAGGTTTCCTTAATTGGTGGTACTAGTTATAAAACAAACAAACATAATGGATCTGAAAAATTATTATAAAATTTTTAATTATGAATAATACATTTTGATTATGCCTATTTTTAGATACAAGATAATCTTGGCGCCCATTAATGAGCTTTCTAGTCATTCGTAAATGGAGATATCCAAATAAACAACATGATGACAATTTAACATTTGTTAATTTTAATTGATGTGTGCGAATTTTATTAGAATATATATACGTGCCAATTTATGTTTAGTTTTTCAAGAAAAAAAATGTTCAAAGGCTTATGTGTAGGCTGAAGCGTCGTTATGAGATATATTATTTAAGACCCTATAAGTTATATACCTACATATTAATTCAAAAGTTTGTTCGAATTTCTGAATAAATGGTGTCAATAAAAATACAATATTTCAAAAAGTGGCTTTAGCAACTCACCTATACTGCAAAGATGGGTCCATTATGATACAATGCCACCGTAATTTTTCCTTATCTTCTTTTTCTGTTCTTTGAAAACCGTTATAAGTCAAGGGCTTTCCTGATGCTGCCCATTTCCATGCCATTTGCTCCCAGTCGTAAACGCCACCAAGCCATCTCTCCAGTTGAGCTAAAGAATTTATGATTTTATTATAAACGTCTTATTTCTCTAGTAATGCATTTTTTATTCTTGCTTCCATGTGATTATTTGTTACAGAGCGAATGTTAACAATTTTAATAGTTTCCTACTGTTTTTGGTTTAAGTCAATCATCTAGTTCAATTTTTCATAAAATATGTATTAAGCAAGTATTTTTTTTAAGTCTATATTGTACCTTTAAGAGGTTGTCCATTGGTTTTTGATTCAGTATCTAAAACAAAAAGATACTATACCTATATTTTTTGCATGTTAAATTTTGAAGTATTTTAGTCTATTTCCACTGTTTATTCTAAATTTAAAAAAATCATAAATTGAAAATAGCTAATTTTTCGAATAATATGGAAAATATTTAAATTTTTTTATAAATAATAGTAGTAGTTGGCTGCACTCAATTTCCAAAACTGTTATATGTATGTGGAGGCAAAATCTTTCATTGAACAAAACAATTGACGTAAAAAAAATCTCCAATTTAAAATTCCATTTCAGGCAACGACCTTTATTTGCGACATTGAACTTCGATGATAACTACAGATTCCATTGTAATATTTAGCAGATTCTAATTTTAAATGACTCACGATCTTGATTCGCTTCAATTGAAAAACAAAAACGTGGCCAAGGAACTGCGAGAAGCATACTCAATCAATATTTAGCCCGGGTTTAACTGTGAAAAAAAGTCTAGAGAAAGCGAAGAGTAATTACAACTTTTTTTTGAAGTCCTGAGAAAAAAATATTACAGACGTGTTGTGTTCAAATAAAACTAGCAAAAACAGCTGACAAGAATGCAAACACGAGCAGAATAGTAATAACTTTCTGATTTGTATCTCTGAATATATTTCTGTATGAATAAAGAGTAAGGTAACAATTCCAGCAATCTTTTTTATGAGATCTCCAACAAATGGACAATATAATAGGTATAAGATATAATTTATTTACAGTTATGTTAATATTAGTTTCTTTTGTTGTAATAATTGTTAATCATATTATCGAAAGATATACAAAAGTGACAGCACGTTAATTTGAATTTTTTATTATCTTTGTATCACTTGACTTTCAGATACATCAAAAGATCATATGTTATAATAACAATTGAATATATGGAAAATGAGAAGACGAAATTTCCGATTTAAAACTCACCCAATGGTTTCTTGCTGAGGAAATTCCTGATCAGCTTGTCCTGGTTAGAACTCTTGATGACAGCAATATTGCTGTGCATATCACGGCAGTGGAAATGAGCCTCTTGCCACGTGGCAGGCTCTTTGCTGAAGAAGTAACATCTGTGGCCTTGCCTCACAAACTTAGGCGGACAGACGTAGCTCCTCTTTACCGGTCTTCTCTGAGGTAGATCCTGAGCACAGGATACTGGAAAGGATTGAAGAATTAGAACAACACGATATAAAAAAGATTAATAATCACTTTTGTCTATAATATATTTTATGAAGGATATGAATTTTACCAAATTGTTCTTTTATTCACTGCTTACATCATGCAATTGAAAGATTAAAGCATGCTAATGAATTTTTTTAAATATTTGTCGGGGATACTGTTAAACAAGTTTTAAAATAGGAACTGTCGGCCCTAACAACCTGTTCACTAGTTTCCTATCAAAACATTAATAATAATAAAAGCCACATGGCTATGGTTGTTTCATCAATTGAATCATGCCGTTGCTTGCCGGGCTTTCAGTTCCGTTCACAAGGGCATTCCCTTGTGCGTTCCTCTACCCTATCAGTTTACTTTTCCCTAAACATGATCATATAAGGAAGTATTTACAAAAGTTAGATAATGATAGTGTTTCACATATAGGCTAGATTTTAACCCTGAAAGATAACAATTTGGTCCTCTAATTATTTTGGCTATGAAAAGACCAAATTAGGTGGCAGAAAAAGTGCAAATTAAAGGTAACATAATTTTCTTAGGTATTCCATTTGACATATTTGTAACAGTGCAATTTTTAGTGTTCTGTATTTTGTAGCTTAAACTACCACAACACCTATTTATGAAAGGGACACTACATGACTAATAGAAAAATTCCATGGTACTTTCAATTATATTCATCATCGCTGCATATCATTAAGCAACAATTAAGGATTATTTATATGCAAAAACTGTATGAACCGCCGACCGCCTCAAGACGGTTATATAAGTTGACGTGCATAAACACGACAGAGTAGTCATTTACATAATCGGGCAAAAAGAAGAGAACGAGCTATCTGTTCCTCAGCCCATTATCACTCTGACGGTGATGTTCATATATTAAGCTCTTTATATAGCGTGCATTTTATCATAAGGAAATGTGTGGTATAATTAACGACATACGACAGGGGTAATTGCTTTGAAATCTTTTCAGCGGTCATCTTAAGAACATTCTATTAACACAAGGTGGTACAAAAACCGCCTAAACAATGTAAGACCGTTACATAATATTTAATAAGACTGAAGCGTAAAGCCATAGAAATGAATCATATTGAAACGTAAATACGAGTAAATCAATAAGGCACAAAACCAGAAGTATTGTATCTTGTTTTTTAAATTAAATTGCTTCAACTTTCCTAATCTGTCACGAATTTACTTCTAGCGTTATTTTATTTGAATTTTATTGAATTTCGATTAATTATATTGAATTTCTATTAAATTTCAATAGAAAATTATTGAAATCTTATTGAAATCATTAAACAATAATAATACCTACTATTAAATAATTATCGAATTTCTGTCCTATAAATAAGTTCAAAATAATTGTATCGTACTGTATTTTTCAGAGGAATAGGTATCCAGCAATATATTTTTATAGATTTTATTACACAGTTTGTCTAAATATAAATTAACGCAAAAACAACAGACTTTCCTCCATTTTAACGCAGATTTTCTATAAAAATGGACTTAGTTTGAAACTCAAATCACTTTTTGTTGTAAAGCAATTTGTAATTTGCCGCTTTTGAATACGTGGCATCATAAATTACAAATTTTAGTCCATTTTATAACAAATCTGCGTCAAAATGGGGGAAAGTCTGTGCATTGATTCATATTTAGACAAACTGTGTAATAAAATCTATAAAAATGTATTCCTGGTTGCCTATAGAGTCCTCAGATTCCAGTTCAAATGCTTTTGTACTGCAATTAGATGTTTACTTCAAATTGAAATAAAATTAGCATTTTTTTTTATTGAAATATTAAAAAATTCCTATATCTGAACCATTTGATTTAAATTCGATATCATCATTCCGTTTTTCTTTTTACAATTGTTATTAGAATTTAGTCCCAATTTCTCTAACTTTGTATATCGAATCAATGTCAAGAGTATAAATATAATAATATACGTAGTATCTTTGCTCGATTTTATATACAGGGTAGTCTGTAATGACTGGGCTATATACTAACTGCAGATTGTAGACATCTAAAATATAGAATTTAATGAAACTTGCCTTAGTAAAATGTTGCTGGTTTGCGATGTAAAGTTTTATATTAAATTTTAAAAATTAATTTTTTATAAGGAGTCGGAATATATATATATACTTAATTTTTAAATATCTTTTAAAGAGCGCTAGTTATGCACTGTTGCATAGTTATCTTTCATCGCAACATTTTTATGCAAAGCCCTCTTTAGATTTTGAATACATTATTATTTTTAAAGGAAAAAGGTAGGTATATTGTTTAATATCGAAAAAGCGCTTCGCTTTCGAGATATTACCACTTTAATGTTGACGACGAGGGTTTTCGACTACTACTAATCTAATCTATGTAGGCTTTGACTTTGCCTTTCGTAGCCGACGCTAATGGGGATACATAAAAAGCAAACTATTTATTTATTTATTTTATTTTATACGTCAAAATATATAGTCAAAGATGCCTTACTAAAATATACTATATACTTATGATAAACGAATAAAACCAGTAATAATAATGACAACTATTAATTTAATAACTGGGCGTGCCTTCCCCTGGGAATTTTCCACTCCTTGGACTTAACTTCGATGGTCGACCTCGTTCTCGTCGTGATTGCTGCTCATGGGGTTCGTCGTAGTGGTTTTCGGCCTTTTGCCCACTGTCACCAGAGCGACTTCCATACCCTGGGGGAGACGCACGGTTGGTGGCACCTCTGTAACCGCCGGTTGCAACCACTGCCGCTGCAATATCCGCTGGGCGGGCGTCACTACCGGCAACGGCTGGGGTTCGCGTACTGCCGGCCTCTTGCCGCCACGTTGTTTCATACCACGCTTCAATCCCATCGTCGTTAATGCTTAAGAATTAACACAACACAATCGACCACGAAACCATTTTTTTTATTTGCAAAACAATTTGCCACTTCAGACTGAACGGAGACACACGTCTGCATCAGGCGGAGGTAAAGAGGAAAAGAATTTCGATGGCATCTCTATTCTCTAGCGTAGCTCGTCGCTACCTCTCTGTCCGTCTTAACCTGCGCGGTGGTTCTGCGCAGCTTAGTTTCTTCTACGGGCACTTCCACATCACGCGTCTGAGTTTGCCGCTGCTGCCATCCTTCTCTTTATACCTATACTTCGTTTCGAATAAGGAATATATGTATACTTCGTTTCGACTAAGGATGCACGGCTATATTTGTTTTTTTTCTTGTAACGCACTTATTAATTAATGTGTGTACTTTTGAATTTTGTAACAAGGTTAAAGTCTGGCGCTATTCAATTTATTTTTTTATTAATTCATATCACTGATACACGTATTAAAATCAACTTTTGTATTTTCGTTTCATTTATTTTTCTCATTACAATTTTATTACTATAGCTATTATAAAGCCTTAACCTTAATTACGTCTACATTGGAGTATTCATTTTTTAAGACCAGTTCATTACGGAGAACCTTGTTTGGTTTATATTCTGAATTCAGTAACATACAGGGTGGCCCAATAGTGTGACAAAGTTCAATATCTCCCTTATTATAAAGATTTGAAAAGAAATATTTAATAGGAGTGATGTAATTAAAAAATTTCACATTTTAAAATTGGGGCGGAGCATCTTTAAGGTGGTTTTACTTAAATGGAACACTCTGTATATTTTTACAAATTTGTATTCTACAGAAAATTATCTTTTCAGCGATGTGCTTGTTTTTTGTATTCGATGCAGCGATGCCAAATTATTTGAAAAAATGAGATAAAGTTTTGAGTCATTATAATTGCCAGTATCGGCAAGTAATAAAACTATCTCAATTTTGATATAAACAAAATTTAATTCCTTTATAATTATGTAATCAAAGTATCTCAAGAGTTATTATTAAATACAACCGTGTTATACAGGGTGAGGCGTGTATAATCTATAAAAATTAAACTACAGCTTCCTAACGATATTTGTAATAAAAAACGAATACGAAAAAGTTCTATTTTTGCGGTTTTTTTTTCGTAAATTAATGTTCAATTATGGATCAAAATATTTTCTCTGGAACGGCCCTGTCCGTGTGCTGTACGATGAGTTACGTGCTGCACACCAGCCGCGTAAACAAATCATCGTCAATTTTTGGGGAATTTTTCAATGCAAAAGTACAAACTAAGAAAAATAGATATTTAAAAAAAACTGATATTTTCTTATTATAATAATTAATAGTAATTACTGTCATAAATGCATTGTTGTTACTGCAAGAGTTCGCAAGCGTAAGCATCTGCAGTTGCCCATTGCGTGCACTAACATTAAAATATGGAACAAAATGAAATAAAACTTACCATTTCTAGAGAAAATGTTGAAATTGATCCTAATTTGCTCCGATACAAGCATGGCACCGACGCACCCAATTTTGGCGAATATTTTCCCAAATTCCAGAGGTATCCCCCTAATTGTGTCAGCAGCTTCAAATATACGGTTTCGCAATTCTTCCACCGCACCGTAGCAATTGGAGTATCGTAAACCAATGACTTCAAGTGACTCCAAAGATAAAAATCTATTGGGGTTAGACCGGGCGACCGAGGTGGCCACGACACAGGACCAAAGCGTCCAATCCATCGCTGAGGAAATATTTCATTCAAAAGTATCGTTACTTCTCGAGTACTGTGTGGAGGAGCCCAATCTTGAAGATAAAACATGCGTGCCCGAACTTGTAATGCCACATCGTCCAGTAATTCAGGCTAACGGTTCTCCAAAAAGTCAGCATATGTTAGTCAATTTAGCCGTCCTTCAAAGAAATAGGGACCCACAAGTACATCGCCTATTATGCCAGCCCAAACATTTACCGAGACCCGATATTCAAAATGAGTTTCCCTAATCGCGTGAGGATTTTCATCGGCCCATATGTGCATATTATTGAAATTCACTTCATCGCGGGTAAATGTCGCCTCATCTGTTACACAAACATAAGCAGGAAAGTCTACTTGATTGGCACATTGCCGTAAAAATCATCTGCAAAAACGCATTCGTTGATCACAATCCGGAGGTAAAATCTGTTGAGCTGGTTGCAAATGATAGGGGTGCAACAGCTGGCGCCTTAACATGCGATGTACGGTACGAGATGAGGTTCCTACTTGCTCTGCGAGTCGTCGAGTACTAATTGTGGGGTCTTGGTTAAGATTTTCCAACACTACATTTTCAACATTAAGGTTCACTTGCTGACCACGTTCCTCTCCTCGAGGAATAACACTTCTCGTATCTCGCAGCTGCTCAACGCACTGTAGGACTGTATTTACAAATGCGGAATGACGTTGTGGCCATCGTTCCTGGTACAACCTAGTCGCCGAGAGCGCATTTTTTCCGACTGCACCATACACTAACACCATATCGACACGTTTGGAAATAGTAAATGCATCGTATTCTCGGTTCATTGTAAAACTAGTTTGTGCACAAACTAAAATATTAAACAAAGTAAGAAATAAGAATCTCGTTTTTAATGTAATGGGCACACTATTCTTATCTTTTACTTGTTTATAAAAATTACATTGTCACTATCGTGGAATTACAAAATAAAAACTTTTGTCTGGAATCTTTCACTTTTTAACACTGATGGGTCGATGGACGTTACTTAATATTAAATAGTTAAGTGAATAATGAATTCAATACAAATACAAAATCAGTTGTCTGCACAAATTTTTTGACAATGTAACCTAACCTTCTTTTAGTATTACTAGTATAAGATTATACTGACTTAAATTATAAGATTGCATAAGTTTTTTATAAATAGCACAGGGTAGGCCTTTATTTTCGTTGAATAATTGACAGAAAAAACGCGAAGATAGAACTTTTTCGTATAAGCTTTTTCTATTTCAAATATCATCAGGAAGCTGTAGTTTAATTTGTATAGATTGTACACGCCACACCCTGCATTTGGCTGCATTTAGAGGCAATTTGTTTGCACACGAGTTATTAAATGTCAAAATACTACGTTGTAAGTTTTCACAATCGTTTTGACTGTGTATACACAAATAAATACAAATGGGGACATTAAGATTATTTTAAACCATTATTCACTAGCGTTTTCTTAATATTTGTCACTTTCGCGCCAATATTCGACGAAATGGCGGATGCGCCCAGTTTGACCCAGTTAGAATAAAACCGCTAATTAAGCGGTGCCGCAATATTTTCTCGCCGTAAAGGGATCATGAATGAAAGGCTGAGTCATCCTCGATCTGAAGCCACCAGACGTTTAATTTGCTTCGATGGTAATTGCACACAGCGCATATAATAACTAGTCGGTAAAGTGTGTGTGGGTAGATTATAAATATGAATAAACGTTATCGTAAATTTATTACTTGTCATTCGTATTCATTTACAACTACCCAAATGAGATGCAATATTTTGCAGGCGTAGGTGGCACATTAGGTGCATGTAAAGTGCCTAGGTCAATAAAATACAGGCAGTATTTACAGGGAGGACCAATGATTGCAAATGATGTGCGTAAAGGTTGTTTAATACCAAATATTTCCTTCGAATACCTTAATATCTACACGAAATTATACAATACATTTTTGTTGTTATAAAGTCGATAGTGCTAAGTTTCACAGCGTAACAACAGTCAAAGTGGTTCGCATTTATTCACAATCTTGAATGCTGTAAGATGCTGCCCAAAATAAAAGTTAAATAACTTCAAAAACTTGAGTAAAAGTTACATAACTTCAACTTTCATGTGTGACTAAAATAACCATCTATGTACAAGGTGGGCCAAATTCTACACATTTTGGGGGTTTTTCGTATATTTCGAAAAAATTTCAAAAATATCTGAATGGAAAGAAAACCGCATTTCGATAGCTTAATTCATATAAAATATTAAACGCTCGATTAAAGGTGTTTTATTCAGGTTTTTGGGCTGCATTGAATAGCGCATGCAATATTTTTATATAACTTCTGTTTTTTCCATTACAATTTAAACATTCTTTTGTATAACACTATAGAGGGTCATTCAGTCACAATGTCATTAATTTTAAGGGAAAAATGGGTAAAATACGAATACACCGAAGAAAATATTTTCAAATCATTATTTAAACCCCTTTTCCGACCTCTCCTGACCGCTGACCCACAAAGATTTATCGAGAGTGAATTTTGATCTACAGTATTATTCGGTCATTAACCTAGCTTTCACTGCATTTTTAATCTGTAGTTAACGACAAGGAATAAACATATCTTTTTACCTAGACACATGAATAAATAAGATTTTTTTTACGTTTTAAATATTAACAAGTATTATTTATTTGTTAATGATAACAAATGTATAATGATAATAATTGTTTTCGAATGTTAGGTTATTACAATTGAGTATTTTTATTATTGTTATCTTATAATTGAATATGAGTTTTCAGTAGTGCGTACAATTAGATAGTCAGTTTGTAATATGTATATCTAGTGACTTGCTGCTTTTCAATAGCAACATTCAAGACAACTGAGGAAATCAGCTGTTTCTCTTCAATGTTCGAACGCTCTGGGGTCCGCCGGCGCGTTCTCGGTCAGGGCGCCGAATTAGCGGGGTAATTTGCTTATTTTTTCAAAGGTTGAGTAATTTTTGTTTGCAATTTTCTGTCTTTCCGAATACCTGGATAAAAATTAATGACATTATTACTGAATCACCCTGTATATATTTTTGCAATATTTTTTAATCGGCGTCTCAAATTTTTTCCAAAAGTTTGTTTTGTAATTCAATTGTTTCTTCATCCAATTAAGTATGCCATCGATGTATTTGACCATAGAACGAAAACAAATCATGACATACAGGTACACTGAATTGGATCATAAATCAATTATTGAATTATATTATACAGGGTGATTTACAACTTATCCAAAAAAAATTTGGGAATAGATGCGGCATGAGAAGTGGAGTCAATATATTAAAAAAAAATTGTAAAATCTTTATAACGAGCGTTCAAATAAAAACGTGGTCAAGTTGGTTCTGAAAATTTGGACGTAGGGCGTAGCGTATAGCAAATGAACTTAAACGTCATCTGTCAAAGCGCTACATCGCCGCTATCAATTTAAATATTTTCGTTTTCTCAAGAACAAAAAGTGTTTATCATAGAGTCCTACTTTAGAAATGGACGCAAGATTGATGGAATATGGAAGTATTCTATTGAGGAATGTTTCATAGAATTTCAAAATCAATTTCCCGGCGTTGTTGAGTACAAAATTTTTCAAAGTGCAGTTCAGCGTTGTGTTAATGTTTTTCGTGAAACGGGCAGTGTAACAAGAAAAGAAGGAAGCGGCCGACCTAAAAAGCGGACTGAAGAATTAAAAGAAAATGTCCAACAAATAATGGAAAATGCGCCAAGAACTTCTGTACGTGTTTTATCACAAATGGTGGGAGTATCAGTCGGTACCTGCCACACAGTGTTAAAAAAAGATTTGCGTTTGTTCTCCTATCGTTTAACTTGTCAGCAAGAACTTCATGAAGTTGATTTTCCGCGACGGGCTGTATTTTGTGAATGGTTTTTAAACAACTACGGTGAACTTCATAATATCACCTTTTTTTCTGATGAAGCCTGGTTTCATTTAAGTGGTTACGTAAACTCACAGAATATGAGAATGTGGTCTTCTGAAAAACCAGATAACTTTTTTGTCGAGGGCCCTCTACACGCTCAAAAAATTGGAGTTTGGTGTGCTCTCAATCGAAGGAGGATTTATGGACCTATTTTTTTTAATGGTACTCTTACTGCGCAAAGGTATAGAGAAGAAATTATCGCTCCTTTTGTTAACCAGCTGGAAGAAAACGAAATTACAAACTTTTACTTTCAACAAGATGGCGCAAGGGCACATACGGCAGGCGAGACGATGAATATGTTGAGGGAAGTTTTCCAAAATCGACTAATAAGTCTCAATGCTGAACATGAATTTCCACCGAGGTCATGTGATATTACGCCGTGTGATTTCTTTTTGTGGCCTTACCTTAAAAACACTATTTTTGAACTGCCTATTCCTGATTTAAACCATCTGCAGGCTCGACTTATAGACAAGATTCGTGAAATTAACAATACCCCGAGCATCTTAGAAAATGTCTTTAATTCTTTGAGGAACAGGTGTGAAAAGTGCTTGGAACAAGGAGGGGGACACTTTCAGCAGCTGTTTTAATTTATTGTTATAACAAGGAGGGGGACACTTTCCGCAGCTCCGTTAATTGTTTGTTATTGTTATCACTATTATTCTTTAAAATAAAGTTATATAGTCATTAACGTTATTGAAACTGACAGCTGCTATACTTACAGCTCGTTGAGAAATGAGGTTAAATTGGTCGCTATAAGCTACTCCCTACGTCCAATGTGTCAGAGCCAACTTCGACCACGTTTTTTTATTTGAACGCTCGTTAGTTTCCGAGAAAATTATTGAAGTTGTAGTACATTGAACCATTACATAGCTGGACAACTGTAGTCTCTAGCGTCATTCGTATTACGCGTGGAAAGCCACGTGGCCTCAGCGAATACTGAAATCCGATTTTACAGTCGTCATTGCGTTAGTGTTTACCTGTTATCTGTGGTGTTTACAATAGCTTTTATTTAGTGTCAAAAATGGCTTGTGTGTACAGCAACTCGGAGTTGATGGATATCGTTTTAATTTATGGTGAAGCAAGACAACATTTTTTATTATGGTGAAGCATTTGTGTTATGATGTTAGTTTGTAGAAACTGAGTAAACGGTCCCAAATGTGTTTACACATCGATGGATAAAATTTTGAACAGTTGTAACATTAGGTATGTCAAATTATTTTATTATTTAAAACCATAAATTAATTTTATTAATTAATAAAAACAATAAAGCAGTTGAATTTACTGATATAAAATAGATGCTATAAAATTATATTTATTTCTTTCCTTGCAAAAGTTTTTGTCGGTTTTTATCACACTTGGTCGCCATGCCGGTCGCATTGTGGGAGGTCAGGTTTTACAGTGGACCAATCTCCAGTGCCGTGCAGAAGTGTATTTTTAAATCATTTTCGAATTGCCCTTTTTAATTTTTTCTTTATAAAATTGTATTTGTAAGAGTCTCCTATACATACAAAAAATTTTTTTGGATAAGTTCTGAATCACCCTGTATATTATATACACTTTTCCTTAAATATGTTTTTGTGTAAATATCATTTATAATACATTGTGTCTAAGGAAATTAATTTTAAAAATAAAAAAATATGTTGTTACATCTCTTTTTCACTATGTATTATAACAATGTAATAAATAATGTTAAAGATACCAGGGTTCTTTTTCTGCTGTATTTCAGCATTTATATTCCGATTAATATATCATTATCAATAAAATCTATGGGACATTATACATACGCCATAATATGGTTTACATTATAATAATAATAATATTGCTATTTTAATTACTATTTCCCGTAGGCATTTAGATAATGTAAAAAAAAATAAGTAAACAAAGTCCTACTTCATTTAAGTCAAGTTGAAACTATATCCTTGAACTTTCCACAATCCAGTTTTTCAGGTTGAAATAGATAACCCTGAAAATGGCAATATTATTCAAATATTTAATCTTTTACGATTCATATCTCGACTTGAAAGATAATAAAGAAGTTAACAACATTATAGTTAACATGTCTTTATATTTGAAGGTTTTTTATATACACCTAATATTTTTATGGATTGTAGATTCTGATATTTTATGTTTGACAAGCTAATGGTTCCTAGGCAATTTGACTACCTATTAAAAGAAGCAAATTTTATTATAAAGGTAATCCAATTTGCAACGGTATTGTGTTTTATTCGAATAAGTACCTAAATAATTGTAAATCTTATTTAATGATAACTTGCGTTATGTAAGAAATGCTTAAATAAATATCAGTAACAAAAAGTTGGAGATGAAAACAATTACCCAGTCAATGAACTGTAGTTTTTTCTTTAGGTACATTTTACATTAATTTTCTCTATAATTTTATTCTACCGTTAAATAAAGTAACGCAATTAAAGTTAAGGTCATGTCAAAGAATGAATCATTATATAATATGTAATTATTGATATACTGCAAAAAATACTGAGTAGAAAGAAAAGAAAGAAAAAGAAATACTCAATGAAAATTTGTTCATTCAAAATCAACACAATCTTTTGTTAAAATGACTACACGCCCATTTGTATTGAAATAAAGAGTAAGTAAATAATAATTGAAATGAATAAAATTGTACAAATTTTGAATGGTTATTTCTAACAATATGTTTTGACAGAAAAAATCGATGATAAAAACTAATTAAATGTGTTTTATTAGAGCCCAGAATAAAAAAAATGCTATTGAAAACGTGCGTATAGTAAATTTAACCCAGTAAGGTTCAAAACGCATTTTCGAGGGGGTATCTTTGAACCACAGGCACCATTGCAACCGGGCGAGGAGTCAAATCAAACCTGCTAGTCTTTATGTTTTTAGGGACCACGAAAACAGACTTCCAAGTTGAAAAATAGCTAAATTTTTTCCCATTTCCAATATTTATACCGGAAGCATTGGATGCAACCAGTTGCAGAGGCCATTAGGGAGTGCCTCAGAGGATTACCTACCATTACCTGAGAAGCGGAATTAGATTCAATAAGAACCGAAATAAACATCAGGGCGGATCTAGGAGTTCTAATAGCTGGTCCGCCCACAGAGTCTAACCCGAGAACAACAAGAGTATGTTAAAGATTCCTAGCTATGGCTAAGGAAGTGGAAGGTAATTCTGTAACAGGTCAAAGCATAACAACAAAAAACCATCGTACGGTAAATATATCCGTCATTTAGCCATCAATATTCGATGTTGCTCTTACCGCTTGGAAGTAGACGAAATAAAGTCTTATTTTGTGTGTTTTTGTTAAATTTTTTTAAATTTTTTGTTGTTTGTTTTTTAGTTGTTTCAAATTTATTTAGTTGTTTTTTATTTTTTTCTTCATTCATCTATTTTTTATATTTTCTTTTATCCCGTGTATTGGAATTTCATTACTCGGCCCGAAATTTTCTAATTTCGGCCATTTTTGAACAAATTTTGCAGATGAAAGTATTCGGAATCGAAAGAGGAAGTTCTGGATTTTTTTAGAGCCTATCGATTTGGTCAAAATCTCTTTTTTATCTCTTAAGATTTTCCGAGAAAACCCGCTTTTTTCGAGTAAAACCGTCGTAAATATCTGATTTTTCGGTTCAGCCGCCATTTTGAGTTATCAAGTGACTAATTAATGTTTTTTTTTTAATTCTGTGGGCACCCCTTGAAAGAACATCCCCAAAAACGTAGAGTCGAGCAGGTTTGATTTGATACTTCCGATTTTAACTTTTTATTTATCTTATGTTTGTGTTACGTGGTGTTACTGTTTGTGTTACCACGTGTTACTATGTATATTTTTGTAAAATGTATTTTTAATCTAGGTTAATTATGTGATATAATATTTGTATTATTCTAATTATGTAATTGGGTTTCTCCTGCAGGTAGTGTATTTAAAAAATGGCATTTTTTTAATTTTACTTTCTAGTTATAAACTATTTGATCATCTCTAAATTTCTTTGAACTCAAAAGTTTATTGCTAAAACCAGACGATTGGCAAACCTTCTACAGCACTGGAAATAGCCGCTCATAAACCACCGTTAGTTTTTATCGCCGTCGATTTTATGTCATGTTTAGTCTTTGAATGCACGGCTTCAACTCAACAATTTAGCATTGTTTATTTACCCGAGGGTCTTATTACAATTGCATCTGCAAGCGATCTATAGAATGCGTAAACATCGATAAATTGTTACTTACGTGCTAAAATTGTAACAATAACGAGGAGTTTCATGTTCAAAACAGGCCTACTTATGATATCAACATGAACTCGCTACAAAGTGCATTGTTTTCCAAGACCAAGGACAATTTTACCACTACGGAAGTCGAAGACCATTACACTTGATACTTGAGGTTCTTCACATGCTTCGATATGCAGTTCTGTAACAAAGAGAAGAGATCAGTATATTTTGATAGAATATTTACATGAAACTGCAATAGAGATTTGTTTTCTGTACAACTAAGTGTTACTAGAATAATAAGCAATAAATTATACATATAATTATATTGAAAGTATCCTTAAAGTATTTTCATTTATATTACACATTAATTAATAAAGACAAATTTCATTTAGTAATAAATTCATAATAAACTTTTTTAATTGAAACTTGAATAGAAAGTATACACTTTTCATGGAGCCACCCTTATATCTTTACTCAGTTGGTAATAAAAATTTAGAGTAGAAATCGGTCTACCCCTTAAATTTACACATCTTTCGCAACAAAAAATACATGACAAAAGAGTACATAAATGAAAATAATATAACAACTTTAAATAAGTAAATGATTTTGACTAAGTGTTTTCATTAAACAAACTTCCTTTTCTATGCATTTTTCAATCCTTTTATTACTTTTCTTCTTTCTTATTTCTCGTTCATTATCCAATTCTGCTTAATTTTATTTTCTATATCCTCTATAATGCGAAATCTATCCTTATAAACTTTTTTCTTAACAGTGCTACATAAATAGATATAACTATTTAGTGATTTAATATTGTATGTTTGTTTCTTCTTTGGCCATATATTATTTGATGCAAATATTTTCAATAAACCTAACAATATTAGTAGCATTTACACACATACACTGATTTTTTTCAAAGGTTAGATAAAAAAAAGTTTCTCGTAATCTGATGCTGCCTTAATACAAAAAGTAAAGGGGAAAAGTTTATCTAACTTCGAGGGTTTTTAAATTAAGATTGGGGCAAAAAAAAAGAACAAAATGTTTGGAAACCTATATATTGAGCACCTTTAAAGACGATTTCTTCAAATTTGGTACAGAGAAGTTTCAATAATGTCGAATTAGAATAGATTATTTGACACTAAAAAAACGCCAATATAATTTTTTTTAAGGTCCTCCCCATTTTAATTTTAAAACCGAACTCCTGTGAATAAAATTAAATATGGTTATATTAGAATAATCGTTATATTAGTAATTATTTCGCATTGAAAAATTAAAATTTTTCAGTTTAATGTAAGATGTAAAAACGAGAAATTATGAAACTCTTGCTTATATTTATAGAAAATGCCATACAATATATTTTCATTCGATTTTCCATTATAACTCGTTTTGTGAATAAATAATGTTTTATCTTTTTTCTCAAAAACAATTTTAGTTAGAAAAATCTACATGATAGGGATAGGTATACTAATGAAACACCACTATAATATTGTCCATATTTTCTTACCTACGGGGGTCCGATAAATTAACAATTTTTCGTTTTCTAGATATTGTAAATTTCAATATGTTAATTAGTTTTTTATGAAAATTTAATGCTTTTAACAGTTGGTATCTGTAATTATTCCTTTTCTGTTCAGTAAAGCAAGACATTTGTTCGGCATATAATAATAACTAATAATTTAAATGCACTAATTTTGAAAGAAATTTGTTAAAAATTTTATTCATTATTGTTCGATTTAGGAACATTTTTTTCAACTGTCGAATAAACTTAACTGTGGATTAAATTTATGTCTGTCACTTTCTTAGGTACATGTCTTTTATGACACAGATATAGATTTAATTGGTACGTAAAAAAACCTATACCTAATGTATTTTTCAGCTTTAAAACTTTATATACTTAATACATAATTAGAAATCGGAAATTTTAGGGCGATAGTGATGTGGTACAGGGTTGATTGTAGGCCGGGCTCTCTTTTTTATAATAAACAAAAAGGAATATTGTCTATTTTTCTACACTAAACGCTTCATATGGAACTTACCACAAAATATACAGATATAGTACGTAATAATAGGTATCAGCAAAAGTTAACAAAATAATAATTTCTTGCTCATAAGTAGCAAGTAGCTCATAAAGCGATTCTATTAACAGTTGCCTTAAGTGTTCCGCGATTAATCGTCTCCGGCGATCCGTAAATACCCATTTCAAAAACGAAAATGACCGTTCAACATTTACCGAGGTTACAGGAGCATATCTAAAATAGTATAAGTTTATAAAAGATACTATTTTTACTAATCAATTACTTCTCATTTTAGTAATCTTACTATCCGCGTCATTATACAATAACATATGCATGTCTGTCTCTGATCTGCAGCTTCTCATCGATCAATTTATTCCATACGTATCTAGCGGCACCCTAATGCCCGCTCTGTCGGTCTGGCGTGCCGGTGATCAATCCAAGTTTACTGAGGGAAGTTAAATAAATTCGACATATTCATCTTAGGAGATAAAAAATATAACTTTGTTATCGTGCTTTTGGGTATGAAATAATCCAAGAATCAACCTCCACAGAAGTTGACATAAATCTATAACATCCTGTATAATAAAAGCATAATAATAATATATGTTTAATAAATTATATCCTCTCACATCTTACTTCAACAATATTTGTTCATAAACATAAGCATTGCTACTAAAACAATTGAAGTAGTGTTAGTTATTTGTTGAAACTCTTAATGAATATTTATTTTTGCTGTTGTACAAATAAAGAAAACCGTCAATATTTATTTATTTGCTAACTATTAGAAGAGCGATGAATGAAGGAAAGTGTTTAGAAAAACAATTAGGGCCAACCCAAGTAAAAGTTCTTAAGTTCTTCAGCCGATCCCAAACACGACATAAAATTATGTACACAGTAATTGAAATTTGAATAACCGAACTTAAGCGTATGTGCACTTTTAAATTGAGGTTCAGTGTCAATATAGTCATGTATATTAATTTACGTTCCATATCAAACCGACAGTTTCACATTTAAATAAATAAACTCGTAAGTACCATGCATTGAGACATCAATTAATGTCACTGCTTGTTTGTTTATAACTAATATTTAATTCTGGACGTGACTGCATTGAGGTTGGGTGATGCACTTTGCTGCTTGGTCTAAATCGAATGTCGTAAACGACAATCAAACTAGGCAATGCACGTAGCGCAGATGATGCTGCAGCTACATTGTTGTCAGTGACTTCAACGCGTCGAGCTATGAAAATGGTACTACCCTCATTTAGTTACCACACGGAAGGTAGTGGAACAAATATTAACCTAGCCATGACAGAAACAAAAGACAGTATGCTGCCTATTACAGTTCAATAGTTAAGTGACAACTTTTTCATATATGTGTGTCAAATTTGAATTTAATTCGTTAATCATTTTCTGTTTTATGAACAGAATAAGTGAGATATAAGGTATAACAAAGTGTTACATCTATGGTTACTGCTACACATGGTCAAACTGGTAGATAATGACCTGCTATTTCGCAGGTCTATAAACGTAAATGCTGTATCGAAACTAGGCGAAACAATTTTTAGCTAATATTGCGGGAAACAACTGTCCTGCGCACTAATGCCCAAATTAGCATTGAATTACTTCCTCTATATCTAGTAAACAACTAGGATCACTTGTCGCAAAATCACCAGATATATACCGGTTTTAATCTTGTTAGTGCTCATCAGTACGCCACAGGTGATTAAACTGACGAAAGATTCAGCTATTTTTGTCTTAACTGCAGACAAAAAATGCACGTATAATTCATTGCTAGTCAAGGATTAATCCACAGAGTAGTTTTTTCCCGCAATACTATCAGTTGAAAATTGTTTCGTCTAGTAACGGCACTGATCTTACTTTCATAGCATCTGCGAAATAGTAGGCCACTTCAGTCATTTTGGCAGTATTGACAGTCTATGCACTGAGCATTAGTGTTTAATTATGTTTAAAATTAGCTGTCAAAATGCCTAATTAAACAAACCTCACGGCGAATAGTGTGGAAATTTGCTTTTTAGTAACTTTTCGTTTAAAAATAAGATTTGACAACAATGCACACTCCAGTTCCCAATACTCTGCGACTAAAAGCGCGCTGTAGTTTGAAGTTACGCTAGCTTGTCCAGGGGCGGGGTAAGAAAATTACAAGAAATGGATAATAAAAATTAAGTGTTCACAACGGAATTTCAAAAAATAAACTATTGATACATGTTTCTAAAGGTCTAAGGAAGCCTCTGTAGAAATATGACTCCTACTTAAAGTTACACCCTGTATAATCATATGTTTACACATTTAAATCTGTGACGTTAGTAAAACCACATATCTAACCCATATGCGACACTGAGAGAGAAAGGGCTACTTTGTGCAACACGAATGGAGATACATCCAAGTTAAAGAGACTGAACGCATGCGTATATTGGGGAATAATTCGAAACAGAACAGCTGTGTGACAACGTAAAATGATAATTTCAGATATACTATTATTTCTGCAATAAACAGAATATATGAAATACAAAACTTTAAGGATATATAAATTTTGTAGAGTAAAATAGAATGTTTGATTATTTTGCCCATAAAATGATGCTACTCGTATGAACGGTTTTTATCTGCGGATTAAATACGTTACCGATGAAGCCCAAATACTTCCGAACATGTTTTATTTCCGCATGGTTTATGTTAGTGATGTTACGTATAAATCATTTAATAGCCATTTTGTAAACATTGTGGTAGTTGGCTGTATTGGAGTGTTTTTAAGTTTTTCGAGTAAAACTTAAAAAACAGACTGAAAACACTCCTACTTACAATTAAATGAAATGAGAAACACTAACCATTCGGTTATTGATTCGAATAAAAAATTAATAACAGTGGTCAATATTTTAATGATTTTATTTAAGTAAATGCTCAAAAATACTTCCATTCCACGAACACAGGCGCGACATCTTTTTAATAACGAAAATGTAATTTGTTCGAAACTTATTGTTGCTTGAATCTGATGAAAAGCATTATTTATTATTTCTTCTAATTCAGAATATCAAAATTGCTATCACAGCCTACTATTTTTAAACCGCATTTTATTCGAATATCGAAGAGTAGTAATTTGTAGAAAATTGAAAGACGAATCCGAAAATATCATGACTGTTGCCGTAAATCAATTGCGTACTATTTTATTTAGAAAAATATGTCACCGATATCCTGTATCTCGGCCAGATTCTGGACAATATTTATATAAATACTTGTGCCCAATTTCAAATTATTTCACTTAGTAAGTTTTAAGTTATTATAAAAAATTTAAAAAAATATCACCCTGTATCTTTTTAAGATAAAAACTTTCACCAAAGAATACGAGGTTCATATTTGGTCACCGTTTATGAATCACCCTGTATATTTACACCCACAATATCTAGTAAACAGCTAAGATCTTTCGTCAGCAAAATCATCAGTTATGGATCGATTTCGAAATTCTCATTCTTTCAATTCTCATCAGTATAGGTGATACTACAAACAAACAATCCAGTTATTTGGATGTCTAACTGTCGTCATGTTTTCAATATGAGTGAGATATAACGTACAAAGTATGTATGATCTTAGTTGTCACTTCTACTCTATGCCTTCCAGATATTTTTTTGTATCTGCTGATGAGGACTAATAAGTTCGAAAGCGGTCTGTGTTTGATGATTTCAGTTACAAATAATCTTAGCTGTTTAAATTTAATATATTTGTTTTGCTGTTCAATTATTTATTTGCCATTTTATTTGCTTGGATATAATTACCATTACCAAAATATTATTTTTTAGAGTTGATATTTCCGCAAGTAAATTGATTTAAAAGGCCTATGTAAAATTGATGTGTTCAAACACCGACTGCATGTAAACTTATTTTACAAGACGGTAAGTACATGTAAATCAGCGTTTCAAGTTTCATCGCACCGAGATAACCACTTGGGCGTAATGCGCCTAACAACAGTTTTATTTCGAGTAGGTACGTAATGACTACCTTTGTAGTATGCAAACCTCGTAAATACTCTAAAAGATTATAGTGCCACATTAACATACACACCTGTAGAATAATTTAATTAAAATTAAAAGTTTAAACACACAAGTTCATTGATCAGACGTTTATCTCTATCTAGCCATCAAGAACAAGATGAATTATTCTCCCTACAGTGTAGCTACTTAGATTCGGCGCTAATCAAGAGTTCAGAGGACGGTCATTGTTTTTTTATCTTGCTAAAGTAAGGTTTGGCAGGTGAATGTCCTTAGAAACCTTGAATTTAAACAATTTTCAAGCTCTAGCGTTTTTTTGGTTGTTCGTCTAATAATTCAGAAACTGGTACCTCAGCATTATTTTTTTTATTTATGAAAATAAATAAATTTCTAGAATATACCATTTCCACTGGAAACTAAAAACGTATTTTAAATAACTACTTACCATACGAAGGTTACACCGGAAGGTCAATTTTTTTTAGAAACTTTGTTAAAATGTCATGAGAATTTTTCGTACAAACGACATGTATATGCACTATATTCTGAGATAAAACAAGCTAATTACTATGTGTGCACAATATCATATTACACAACGTTATGCTAATAATAGGGGCTACTTTAAAAATATTTCACGGACTAATTAGTACCGTCTAATGTCTAATGCTTATTTCTATTAAAGTTATTAACCACAAGCTTTGTAATTATTCAATTAAAAGGAAATAAAAAAAGTAATAAAACCCACTTAAGCCAAGAGGCATAGCCATTTAACATATTATACATGTAGTAATTATGATTTATCGCATTACTTATTGAACTAGCCAAAATAGAAGTATTTTTCATTTATATGAGCTGCAAAAAATGTTAATTTACAGTTTATGCAAATATTACGCCCAGAAATATAGTTTCCGCACATGCAGAATTTTGTCATTTATTTCAACGCAAAATATAGTTTATTAAACTACGTTGTAACGAAAAAGGAAATAATATTAAATATAAACAGTATTAAATTATTCGTAAATATAAATACTCATATTAATTAATGTTGGGAGTGGCACAAACCAGTTTGTAAAAATGTTACCACATGGCTTCATTCATTTTACTGGTTTTTACAATCAGATACGTAAATTCGAGGTGTAAGGTCAAGAACGTGATTTCTACGTGCTGGTATGAAAAATAACAGTTTAATCAATCAAGTCGGTCTTAATTTTTTTATTGTTAATACGTACCTAAATTGGTAATAACTTTGGAGATGGAGATCTTAAGGTCTTAAGATCAGCCGTTGTTCCAATAATTAAATATGATAGAAATTGATTTTGTTTCCATACAAGATAATGATTAAAAACAAATGGTATTTCAATTATTGATATTACAAAATGTCAACGTGACAGCCGCCTACTAGATAAATTACACTTCTATAAAATTAGAATATGTAAGAGGCCATTTTTTATAAGAAAAGTTACGTATGAAACAAGACTTAGAGGTGGTTTTTTTACCCTTTATAACCGCAATTAACAAATTGTTTACTGAAATGTCTACTTAATTTCATTTCCGTCACTTTTTTGGTATTTCAAAAAAAAATTAAAAACGGCTTGGCACCCTCTTTAAGCGGATGTTCAAATGAGTTTATTTATATGAAAAACCCAACTTATTTTGCCACAAGGAATCACTGAACCCTGAATCTTCCTGAATTTTTTTAGACTTATTTATTTACACTCTGTATAATGTTGTTGTATTAATATTTATTAATTCAATTTGCATGGAGACCACCTGAAGAAGCAATCCTATAAGCAAAATTGTTTTAATCTTTGATAGCTGATACAGTGTATCCACAGATGGTGTTATTTTATTACCATGGTATATTTTTATATCCGAAAAATTAAGCAGATCTTATCAATAACAAATTATGTTCTGTGTGGGTAAATGACCTTTTTCCGTAGAGTCATTAAAAAACAATTATTAGCAAAATTTGTTCATAATTACAATTTATTTTTATATGCCAAATTATACGGAAGCAAAAGACCTACTTTGTTATTTTTAATGTAGTAAAGTTTTTTAGAACTGAATCTTACATTAATGTCCGAAATTTGGAGGCAATCGATTTTAATTTTACAATTCAATTATTTATGAAATAAAAATATAAATCAAAAGTAGGCCAATTATCTTCAAATTTAGTATATGGATATAAATTTTAATTGTCAATAACTTTTCTCAATAAAATTGTTTAATATTTTATTTGAAAATATAACTACACCTACAGAGAAAATTATTTTAATTGAAACAAAAATAGAAATACGCGATAACTTTTCCTTTCAATTGTTTACGATATTCAAAATGTCAAAATGTCATTATAAAATTTTTTCATCTTTCAAACATACAGTTAAGACGACATGTGTCTACCCTGTATATACAGGGTGTCCCAGAGACGAGACATTTGATATAATTATTTCAGAAACTACTTCGATTTTAATTTTGAAAATGTGTGAAATAGTGTTTTCGGGCATACCCTTCTCAACTAAAATAATGGCATCCACCTAACGCTTCCGGTTATACCGGAAATTGACGTCATCTTCGTTATTTTAAAGGGAACACCCTGTATATTATTGCAATATTTGGATTCTACGACAATTTTTAGGTGAACTTTCATGAAGGCTTCCTATTCTTAAAGTTAACCGTTTTTGATATATTTAATTTTTTTCAAAAAAAGTTAAAAAGGCACTGCCTATTTTGGTGTACTGTGTATTTTACAATAATAAGTTAGAGCGATAAAATTTATAACTAAAAATTTAAGCTTCCCTGCCATAATTTCAAAACGACTTAATTTCATACAGGGTGGTAGAAATTTATCTTCGAGCAAATTAATTAGATTTCTGAAAATAATTATTATTCGTAATATGTAGTTTAATTCTGTTATCTTATTAAAATTATTTTTAATTTATCCATACCGATGGGTAGTCAATGAGAACATCTCTCATTAGATATTCTGAAAGTTGTATTTATTATTTTGTGACACTTTCTATGAATAAATAATAAATTTAGAATGTCAGTATTTGAATAAATGTTAACGTTTTCCATTCTTTAACAATAAATAATATTCAAATAACATTCATATGTTAAATTGACAAAAATAAACTGGTGACAGATTAGGTGCTTGTTTTAAAGTTCCACTAAAAATTTCACAGCGATCTTCGCAAGAAATTATGCGATATCCGTTGACTGCACGAAAAACAGTAAATACCTTAATAAAACAGAAGAGATAGGTATAGGGAACCATTATACCATTCGAAAGAGAACAAAATTGTTCATCAGGTTGCGCAGAAATATACAGGGTGTTCCATTTAAAAAAAAATAAGGTAAGATGGTGTAAAGTTTAGTCATTTTGAAATTATGTCAGGGATTCTTAGAGTTTTAGTTATATCCCCTATAAATTTTAAAGCTCAACTATATTATTGTAAAATACACGTTTTTCAATTAGGTAGTGCTTTTTTAATTTTTTTTTTTTTTGAAAAAAATTAAATATATCAAAAACGGTTAACTTTAAGAATAGGAAATCTTGATGAAAGTTCACCTAAAAGTTGACGTACAATTTAATAATATACAGGGTGTTACATTTGAAATAACCGGTGGACGTCATTATTTTAGTTGACAAGGACATGTCCGAAAACACTACCCAAATTTTCTAGATTAAAATCGAAGTAATCTCTGAAATATGTCTAATGTCTCGTCACCATGGGACACCCTGTAGATAAACAGATACGAGCATATCAAATTTCCTTTAAATCAGACAAAGCGTTTTAGAGTAAAAAAAATGTATTATTTTGAGATCCTCTAGCTGAACTATGAACGAAGCAGTGTGGAACAGAAGTAAGTTAAATGGTCTTATTTTAAATCGAAGTAGTCTCTGACTCTGAAGTATGTCTAATGTCTCGTCACCGTGAGACGCCCTCTACTTATTAAATGTGGAAACAAAATTGTTTCTTTATATATTGGTAATCGATGTAATGTAGGTACTACTGAAGTTTTCAGAATAAAATTAGCTACTATGATTTTCTTTCTTTTTAATTTTTTATATTCTTTTAAATTTTTATAAACAAAAATAATAGTTATTCTTAATTATCATTTACAAATTTTGTCAGAAATAATAGACTTGATAAATAAACGCAATAGCTATTTTAAAAATTTGAAAATGAATTACTTATGTGTAAAATTATAATCAGAACCAGAATATGTAACCAGAATATTCCTATGATAATCACTAAGTTACACTTCTGAGTGTAAAGTATTAAAATTGTTAATGATTACTTCTTCTTAGAAATGAAGAATTATAAGTGAACTTTCAAGCTTACTTAATAACTTCATACCATCATATTTTTCTAAAAGTACAGTTTGCATTTTAAGTGTAAGGGGTCATATCAATTTTCTGCATAAATTCTGTAAAATATATAATTAAGTATTTAAAACTTTCTACGTGGCTAAATGTCCATAAATCTTAATAAGAGTAATTTCAAAGAAAACCTACATTTATTGACAATTTGCAACTATGTTTTGAATGTGTTGGTTACTATGTATGCTAACCTATATCCTGTCTGTAGCAGGACATTAAAGCGCTTTCACTATACATACCTACTATGTTAAAAATTACGTAAAATTATATACATGACATCACTAGAACTTCTATAAACATAATAAATTACACAGATTCTTTACACAGATTCTAAAAATATTTACATATGTACATATAATACAATTTTTAAACAACACATTTTTACATATTTTAAAAATTTGCAATAAAGGATAAAGTTTTCCATTTTATGTACACGTAGAGTAAAGTTTTCAGTTATATATTAACTCAAACCATTGACATAGATATTGCAGGTGTAATTCAATATCTGGTCAAAGAAGATAGCTCACAGAGTTAATTTAAAAATTAAAGTAAGCACTATTTTTTGACAGTCAACATTTTTTAGTGATTTTAGTTTTTAGTGAGTCTTTTGAAATAGCAATATTTTATCGTTCAAATAGTAACAATTCTAAAATAACTGGCGCATTCGCCATAACGTGGAATACAACAACTTTTTAATTGAGTAAACTACACCGAAAGTACTTCGTATGATAAATATTTCCGATTTTATTTCAGTTCACTGTGTTATAGCCTCGCTATTATGGAACTATGCCAGTGCAGTCTCAAAATCAGAAATGCATATCAGCACAATTCCAATCCAAGCGTACATTTCCACAGGTCTATAGATTGATTTACATTCAGTTACTTTACCCAAATAGCTAAAACATTAGAAAAAGCTCTCAGACATGACAGCATGTTTATTTAAAAACAGTCTAATTTATTTTAGGCAATTTACTCACTTGTAAATAGATCTGTTATTGCAGCAAAACAATTGAGGCTGACTAATATTTCCTTGCATTCGATTAAATGAATAAAAAGCATATAAACAAACTCTGTCTGGTGGGAAAGTCGGTTAGAATTTTTCAGCCAATTGATGATGTATCATTTCAGTAGCAACGCAAGCTTTATTTCAGTGAAATGCAGATTGGATAGTGAATCAATTATTATTTATAGTTCAAACGAAATTAGAGTCACGTAATACTCCTACAAGTAATAATTTATCACTTTCAATTTAAAGACAATTTATGTAGTAAAAGATGTAAGTGTAATGATTAATACATACTGGTTTAAATCACTTATTTTCCACTTCACACCTACACATATGTTTTGAAATATTTTGGCACGAAAATATCACACACTTTTGGAACCGAACATTCCTAATCCAATTGTAATTGTGTAAAAGTACCTATTATGGAATACATTCCTTATTCATAATACAGCCCAAATATTGTTATTTAATAATAATAATAGATAGAATTCTTAAATTTTAGATAACGCTAATGCATTGTAATCGATAAAGAAGTATGAAATGTTAATTTGTTTATTGATTGAGAGTGTTTGTTTCTCGTTATTCTTAAAATGTATTTCTAAAAATTAATTATTCGTAATTAACATTCAGTGTCAGTGATAGTAGATAGAATTTTATGTTCAATGAAGGCAAAATACGTCCAATTTTTAGTTTACAATGTTAATAAAAACAATGAACTTTATAATATCTCCCGAAAAACATCCTCGATAAGGATAATGTGTTATTTACTTTTTAAATTTTTTCACAGGTGGTAAAATACCCAGTAAATAAAAAAAACGATCTATGCTTCGGCTGTTAGATCCATAAATATATGTTTTCTCATTTTCTTCTTCTTTGTTTACTAGCGTTAATGTGGCGTAGATGTATTTTCTTATCTGCAGGTATTGTAGTTATATTAAAGCTGTTTTTATTAATTTATTCATAATTAGTTGTATTATTCCCGTTATATGTTTGGTTGACATTATTTTTGTTCATACATTTTGTCCTATAATTAGATTTCATTCTTTTTGGCAAATAAATTATATTTGATTTAATTTGATTCATGTACAGGGTGGTTGATTTTCGATAATTTTATAGGCTACAGCTAAAACGGTGATAAATACAAAAATCTAATATTGATGTCCTGTCCTCTTCTTTTGGGTTTACTTTCCAGGTACCAAAAGATCTTGGTTAACTTGATTAGTTTCAGATATACAGTTTTTTTTTTAAAATGGCCCATTTACACTAACCTCTCTATTTCCGTTGTCATTAAATTAAAAAACAAGTTTGAACATTAATTGGTCTATTTTGTATGAGGAAGTCATTGGCGTAGATACTCAGGTTTCTTAGAAATTGCATGTCTATATAAACACTAACTTTACGGAAAAGCTGTTTGTACTTTATGTATTTTTTATGTTATGATGTATATTTTTGTTAAATTAAAAATAAACTAACTATAGCACCAGGAACTGTACAAAAAATAACTTTTGATCCGCAATAATTTTGATGCATAAATTAAAAATAACAATAATAAACGTGTAAAAAAACAACAGTTGACTGTGAATCATCCAACCAAATAAATAATAGAATCAGTCTTAAGGCATGTTGTGACAAAAATTATTATGAGTTACACATCACACCAAATCTAGGGATATACTCCAAATAAGTCCTTGTCTATTGAGTAACTGTTATTTTAACTACATGTCTACTGTTATATTTATATATAAATATGACTGTGTAGGTACTTCTATATATAGCCTTGTGCCAATTCATTTACTATAAGTTTCATTACACGAAACCAGAATGGATTTATTTTTGTCTGATGATATCACATAATAAATATGCATTCAGTTGTAGTAAAACAGTGTTTACTATATACGACTATATTTAGAGTGGTTGTATTCATATTTGACTCTGCGTTCATGACTCGTGAAAGTCGAAACTATTATCGAAAGCAAGTTAAAACTTTATGGCTTTGGAAAGCATGTGTACGAGCTTTAGTTTCGCTTTATTATGAAGGCTTAATAATCGTTTAAATGGTCCATTAAGTTATTCCTAAATATTTCATAGCGTAAAGTGTGAGCAAGTGATATAATCCAGTGAAATTACAGATTTCTGCTGCAGCACTGAGCTATAAACGTTTATGGATAGCAGACAATAAAACTTGTACTCTGATATGTACTCTAGATTTAATTGCTGATTGTTGAAGAGGTTAATTTTATACTGTTAATCTTGCTGATAATAAAATGATAAATTATATTGATATCGATACGAAATACTACTTATTAGTTTATTGGAGGAATCTAATTTGCGGATTCTGTAAATATATCTATCTACCAAAGATTTGAGGATATTCTTGGTATGATTAGAAATGTATTACTTTTCTGGCAAATACATATATTTAACTTTAACCCAACAACTTAATAAGTTGGATGACAGCCAAGAGTTAAAAAATAAATAAAAACAAATCAATGCAGATTTATAAAGCTTGTACAAACTTGTTCACAAAAAAGAAATACAGAAATTTCCTCTGGCAAATGCAAATTTTAAATACATTTAGAAATAGTTATTCTAGATCAGTGGTTCCCAACTGGTGGTCTGCGAGACTGAACATAGCTAATTGTATAAACTGGAGCGTCGATTGAGACGCTATGTAAAAATTGCATGGAAAATAAATAACGGGTAGTTTTACAAAGCATTCTTCTTTACATACACAAACACTCAAACGACTCAAAAATTAGTCTACATATAAAGAATCGTGTATTGCCAAATAGTTTGCGATATTTTAATATATTAGAAAGGAAAGCCCCAACCAAACTTAGTTCCCACATGATCCCTGAAGAGCCAAGTTTTGCTTTAGTGGTCCGTCAGCTCTCAAAAGCTGAGGATCACTGTTCTAGATCAATAACTACATTGCTTTAGTTACTTTTACTTTATTAAAGATATTGTAACTGTATTTTGAACTAAAAAAATAAATAAGTCGAAAATTACTCGTTCTTCAAATAAATTGGTAGATATATTCTTTAGTTTGAATACAATCAGGAATCAAATAACCGATTGAATTCTCAATATATGTATTTTATTTTACAATATCGTCGAAACTTTAGGGTCTTAGTGACGTGGTCAGTAATGTACATTAAAATGCTTTTGAGATATTTACAGTGACTTATTTGAGTATTATTGATCATCCATGAAACATGAATAGGCCTAATCGCTCAATAAATCCATTCTCAACATGTTTTCACCGTTTGAGATGACGGAGGCACAAGTTTTGATAGAAAAGCGTTTTTCTCCATCATAGCAATCTCATGTCAAATTTTGGTTAACGCATCCATCTTAATTTGGAAGCTTCAGGGGGTGTATTTGTTATCCACGAAAGATGAATAAGTCTAGTCTCTCAATAACTTCCACCACTTCATCAAGTTTTCACCAGAACTGTGTAGATTCAATGTTTGTGAATCAATATAAATAATAATCGTATAGGACATGATTGGATTTTCATTCATTAATATTTAGATTAAGCTTCAAATGTATTGACTTCTTGTTCAAGATTGTGGGCCTGGCTGACTGACGAGATGGAGGCATAGATTTTAACATCATCAACATACAAAAGTCTCTCACAATTTAGCAACTATCAAGGTCGTTAATAAAGAGGAAAAAAGTATAGGAACCAAGTTCAATCTCTAAGGAACCCCCGATGTAGCTACATATGTCCTGACTTTGAAACCGTAAATGTACGTATTGAGTTCTATTATAAAGATATGAATGAAAAAAAGTTAGTAATTCGTCGCTAAAACCAGTGTGTTATGTTTTTGTAACAAAGTCCATTGATATGGAAAATCTTAGAGAAGTCAGTATAAATCACATCTACTTGGCCATGATTATCAAGAATATCTGACACAAACTGTATAAAACATACGATGTATTAATGGATCTATAGAATATAACGCCATATTGATTCACTGAAAAAAAGTTTTTTACAGGAAAATAGATGCGGTTGTACAGGAAAGTAGAGGCGGTTGTACCTACAGGAAAGTAGATGCAGTTGTACCTACTTTACAGGAAAGTATCTGTAGATGCGGTTGTACAGTGAAATTTCGAAAACTTTGGCAAATTGATTTAAAAATGATAATAGGATGATAGTTCTCGGCATCGGAAGAATATTTCGACTTCAAAATTGGGAATACACTAGGTCTCTTCCATAAAAATGGAAAGATTGACGTTTTTAAAGAAAGTTTAAATATAAGATATAGTGGATAGGACAAAACGTAGACATAGTCTTTTACTAAATAACTCCGCACAAGATATGGACCACAAGAGTGCTTGTTCTTCAACTGTTTTATTGCCAATATTATTCCATCTTGAGACAAATAACTAAAGTTTAAAGAAAGAGGTATTATTATTATTATCATTCACGTTGACGACAATGTCTAGTCTAAGAAAAACACTTTCAAAATGCTGATTACAATTATTGTCTACCATCGACTATTGAATGTATTTTCATCTAAATGCATTACACACGGTATTAGACTACTACCTATTTTATTCTGTATGACAGACCAAACATTTTTACTGTCTTATTGTTTTATTTTGTTTTATGTATTGAGAATCAAATCGTTATAGGCTGTATTGATTAATGCCTTGATATTTGAACCGTATTTTTTTGTAATCTGAATTATTTGACGACATAATACCGTATTAACATAAATACTTTTTTTTAACTAATGATATTAAGGGAAACAACTACTCCACGGGCTATATGCATGAGTGGTTTTGAGTATCTAATAAGTAGATAATAGTTGGAATTTTTGGTGAAACAAATACTAGTTTTTACAAACAATTCGCCCCGCGCCTATTTATTAATGACTAATTCTCCTCTCTTTGGTAAGAACAATAAAATTTTATTATCATTATAGTGAACACTATCCTTTCTTAGAAAAAGAATAGGCAATAAAAGCTTTCCGACCTCATTTTAACGTTTTAACAATCATAAACGGACTTTATGAACACCAACTAAATAATCTTTTGACCTTTAACAAGTAATATTTTACCACAACAATTGAAATGATACCGTAAAATTTCCCCATTCGTAAGTAATTACATTTCATAGAGAAAATAGCCTTTAACCACTGAGATAACCGACATGTGGTGTCTTTTGCCGGTAAAGCAAAAGAAAATATAAAATTTTATTGCAAAGTCGCCAGCTTCAAAGGACGCGCATATGGCTCTAATTTTATGTTTTATGGCTTGAGTTAAACTAATATCGCTTAGTGAGCCAAAATAAACTTCCTCACAAAACCATACTTTCTTACAACTTTTTACAACAAGTTTTATCAAAGTTTTATTAAAATGCTTAGGTTTCCTACAAAAGAATATATTTCTTGTTATTGTTAAATTTTAATTGAAATATTCAATAGGTATTCAGTTTCAATAGTAGCAACAAAAATAAAGTAAACTGAGAATGTCAAAATAAACTGCAAAATAGTTACAAAATTCTGAATAAAAGGAACTTACAATTAAAAGTGCATTATATAATAATTTATATCAGACAGAAAGTTGTTAAGTATTCAGTTTACTCACTGCCAGTTCTTGGTACTGAATCATATGTTTGTATTTTCGAATGTTGTCGGTATCACTTTTAATCAGTCAACTGAAGTGATGAGTAGGTATGTAATAAACTGCATGGACTTTGAATACAATATTAGTTTTAAACAACTATGATTGATTTTAATTCAGCATCTTAAAATAATACGATTTGGTTTCGGTAATTGTCCAAAGGGGAGTTCATTGACTTATTCGTGATAAGACGGCATCTTTATTATTTATTAATTTAGTAGTTTATTTACTTTTAAAGAATTTTAAGTACAGAGATAATTTCTTAAACTTATTCGGTTCTACACTGAAACAAATATATGTATTATGGATTTACATACAGTCCGTACAATATTTGTTGAAATAGAATTCCAAGAAAGGAATAAGCCAACAACGTTCTGTTATCGGGACTACTGTAACAATTTACCGCGCCCGGGGCGTGCCTTGAAATTTTCCACCAATGTCTCTACCTCGGGTGTCGAATGCAGTTAATTCCAAGAATGTGACGCAGGGGTCTTCTTGGAATTATATCTCAACAAATATCACACGAATTGTATAATGTTTACATATTTATAATGTACAGAAGTGTGAATGAACTGTACATCATGTATTATGTCACGTAAGATTACGCTTACACTATGTAATGTGATTTATTAATTAATTGTTGTAAATAATTATCTATTTTCTCAGTGTGAGACATTTCTGGTTAGATAAAACTAAATTTATAAAATCTTTGACAGATCTTTTTGGAGAAAAGGAAAATTTATTTAAGAAAATTATTTTTTTGGGGGTGGGACAGATGCCCAATTAAATAAAAACAGAGTTTCTCGCAATATTAATATTTTAAGAATCATTAGTTTGAATATTGAGTATTCTATATTTCTTTATTTTATTATGTATAGTTCAATAATTTACGAGGTATTTTGAGAAAATAACCGAACATTTTGAATAACACGCTAATGGATATAATTATTGACATGCGGTTGACAACATTGCGTTGAGCATCAACTCCTCTGTAACCACATGTTCATGATTGTTTCTTCTCATTTAATTTTCGTTATAGTAACGTTTTAAGTGTTGGTAACAATTTTTGAAATGTGCGATTTTCAGGAACAACGATGCAACGTAAAATTTTGCGGTAACATTTCAACTTTTGGAGCAATTCTCTGGGTCATATGCAGCGTTACGAATTCTTTTCATAGTATCATTTACTGCATTAAAGAATCTTATTGAATTTATTTTTTCATTTTACAAAATGTTCTGACTCAACAATAGATAAGTTTTTTTAATAAAAATATCTAGTAGTGTTTGTAAATTTAATTTTGAGCGAATTGCAGAAAATCTACAAAATTACTAATGTGTTCAATGCAACTTTACGTGTATAAGGCAATTTCACATGTGTTGTGGCGTCAACATAACCAAATTTCTAACATAACATATTTAAGTGTATATTTAGTACAAAAAGAGTATGTTTAATTACATACATACCATAACAGACATACAGGGTGATTCACAACGTATCCAAAAAAAATTGGGAATAGATGCGGCATGAGAAATGGAGTCAATTTCGTAAAAAAAATGTTTGTAAAATCCTTATAGTTTCCGAGAAAAAAATCAAAGTTACATTCAACCACTACATAGTTGGACAACTGTAGTCTCTAGCGTCATTCGCAATACGCGTGGGGAGCCACGTAGTCTTAGCGACTCCGAATACTGAAATCCGTCGTTGCGATAGTGTTTATCTGTTATCTGTGATATTAACAACAGTTTTTTTGTAGTTAGTGTCAAAAATGGTTTGTGTGTATAGCAACTCAGAGCAGATGGATATCGTTTTAATTTATAGTGAAGCAAGACAACATTTGTATTATGGTGAAGCATTTGTGTTATGGTGAAGCAAGACATCATTTGTGTTAGTTCGTAGAAAGTGAGTAAGACGGACCCAAATGTGTTTACACGTTAGTGGATAAAATTTTGAACAATTGTTGTAACATCGGGTATATCAAATGATTTTATTATTTAAAAACACATATTAATTTTATTAATTAATAATGGCAAAAGCATTTGAATTTGCCGATATAAAATAGGTGCTATAACATTCTATTTATTTCTTTCCATGCGAAAGTTTTTGGCCATTTTTATCACACCGCCATGGCGGTTGCATTGTGCAAGTTCAGGTTTTACAGTGGACCAGTTTCCAGTGCCGTGCAGAAATGTATTTTTAAATCAATTTCGAACTGCCCTTTTTGATTTTTTCTTTACAAAATTGTATTTGTAAGGGTCCCCTGTACATCCAGAATTTTTTTCTTGGATAAGTTATGAATCACCCTGTATAAAGAGAATCTACTTGTTATATACGTAGTATTAAAAACTGTGGTGAATATATTTGTAAAGAAAAACATGTTACTTTCACGCTTGCCTACATTTAGTATAAAAAAGACAATAATAAAGAGACGATAAAGATTTTACATATTTATACTCTCAGCCAGAGTTAGATTTCGCTGTCAAGGTCAAATTTTACTATTTAGTTCTTGGCACTAGCACTGCCAAATTTCGTAAAGTCGTTCCACTAAACAGATTTCGTTAGACTTGGAAAACAAGAAACTAATAAATAATTTATACTGGAAGCTTTAAATTGTGCTTATATTGATGTTTCGGCTGCCAAAATTTACGATACAACGAAAATCAGTAAATAACTTAAGAGCTGCTTTGTTTTTTTTTTTTTAATATGACTAGAATATTTGAATATTAATGTACTGTTATTGAGTACATTACAAATAGTTTGCAACTCAAAACATCGCAAACATAATTTTCAGGACCATATAGTACTCCTAAAATTAGTTTAATAACTAGCAAACGGAAAAAGTAAACCGGAATTGATGCAATGAAGTATTAAATCTAATCCCCTATATTTTCAGAAACTTGATACAGTTGATATGCAGGGTGGCCCAATTAAAACAGTCCATCTGAAATATTTTCAATGCAACAGGTTTTTCCGGAAAACTCCGGAACAGGTCGATTTTGCTTTCAAGAGGGACATGTTTTGATCATAAATTCATGGATGTAGGCTCATCCCCTTAAACTGGATGGCAACCCCTTCAAGAATCTCAAATGGCACTAATACCTTTGAAATGATGTGCCACTTATGCCCCCCTGCCATTTAAGATTTTTGATGGGGTTGCCACCCCGTTGAAAGGGATGACCCTACATCCATGAATTTATGATCAAAAGATGTCCCCCTTGAAAGCAAAATCGACCTGTGTCGGAGTTTTCCGGAAAAACCTGTTGCATTGAAAATATTACAGGTGCACTGTTTTAATTGGGCCATCCTGTATAAATGAACTGTTAAATTAAACACAAACTGTATGTCGTCTTACATCTACAAGTTTTGATAAAATGAAAAGTTAAGTACTGGATATGTCTCTGCAGACTTATATCAAGCAATCGTTGATTTATGAATGAAACTATTTTTGACGTGGTTTTTTCAAGGTCCTTAGATGGCGTGTTGAAGAAACCCAGACACACTAGTCGAGGTAGGCGTTGGAATGAACACCAACAAGACTTAGCGTAAAAAACAACACGCGGTGTAAATAATAACAATAACACACATTATTTAAAAAATTTAAATACTACTGTTCTAGAACGTAGTCATATCTCTAAGGACAGTATTATCTAATATTTTCGCAAGAATTAACTGGACATAAATATACGTACAGCTAAGCATTCAACACAAGATAACACCATGTTTATTTAATTGTAAGCCGTATCGACTGCAGCCTGATTTTCTAACTAACTTGGCTCAATAAATCTTGATAAAGCCATTAAAGTCGCTTGATATTAAAATTAGTTTGCACACAATGCTTAGTACAAGTATAACCCAATTATCCTTATAAGGTGTAGCAATCTGCTGCTAGACTGATTCTATTTGTTTAATATAATTATGTTGGAACTAAAACTAGTTTTACTAGAAGTATATTTTGCGTGACAAGTTGAACATCAAAAACATCGCATTCTTTACATATTTTTGTAAATGTTTTTAATAAAAAAGTGGAATAATTTTATGAACGAAGACTAGAATAGTCCCAAAACTGTAACTAAAATTTGAAACAAGAATGTGCTCAAGAAATATTCAAAGTATAAAAAGCAACTAGATAAATAAATGATTAACAAAATTCTTTCATACTTACAAATTTGTTGTCATTTATTGTTTAATATACATTTAATTTTCAATATATACCCCGAAAGGTCTGTACAAAATTCTACCACAAATTCTCGAGGTGAAAATAAATCGATTTTTTTAGTGTGAAAAATTTCTCTGTCTATCATTCCATTCATTATTTTTTTATATTTTATGGTACCAAATAAAGTTAAAGATAAGAACTTAGGTACCTGCCAATACCTGTTTGTTCACAATAATAATCGAGGTATTAATCAGAGTCAATGTTAAATATCCTTATTGACAAGACATTAAAATCTGGACATAAATATAGTTAGATTTGTTCACGATGGCTGTAGCTTACAGTAATGCAGTAAGAACTGGCATGCTAGTGGTTTTTGGGTATTGTCAAGGGAATGTTCGCGAATGTCTTATACATACATTTTGAGTATACAGAGAAAGGTTTCTAAATCGGCTTATACCAAACCAAACGGTTTCGCGAAACTGGTCGCTTTGCTTCCGTAACTGCTGATTATGGACGGAGACGTACGGTAGGGATACCTGATGTTGAAGAAGAGATTTTGGAACGAGTGCAAGAGATCCAACAGCAAGCACGAGACATCTAGGTTTAGAATTAGTTTAGTATGTAAGAATGTGATTAATCAAGTTCTAAGAGACCAATCGCTTAATCCATATCACATCCAACAAGTGCATGATCTTTTACCCGGAGATACAAATCGCCGCCTGGATTTCTGCCAATTTATTACCGGATAAAGAGGCCGAAACATTAATTTCGTAAAAAAATATTTTATTTACTGATGAGGCTTGCTTTACGAGGAATGGTATAAGAAACTTGCATAATGAACATATTCATGCAGACGAAAATCCATATGCAACGAAAGTAACGCGTCATCACCATAAATTTAGGATTAATGTGTGGGCAGGAATCATTGACAATTGCATCATTGATCTCGTAATTTTACCACATCACTTAAATGGTAAAAATTATTTAGAACATCTCCAAATAACATTGCCAGAATTATTGGATGAGCCACCTATAGTCCTTACAAGGATATGTTTTTTATGCACGATGAGACACTCCCACATTTCACTTTAAATGTCCACACTACTTAAACCTTAATATAGATATTGATGCTACCGCAAACTGGCCACCTCGTTCGCCAGATTTGACGTACCTCGATTACTTTTGTGGGGTACTCTAAAGTCAATGGTTAACCCAAACCCACCACCATACAATACGTTCAAGATAAAAGGAACAAATTCGTTTAAAATTCAGGTTAATTATTTACAAAATATTTTTACCAAGAAGAATTGTGAAAACACATCCAAATTTTAAATCAAAGGAAATGATGCAAATAGTATAGTTTAATTTTATTCGTCGTATACGAGTACATGAAAACGATGGTTATTTTCAATATTTACTTAAATGTGTTTTCACTTAATAAAATTCACATACATATTTTCAGTTTTGTTTTATTGCTTGTTTTGTAGCTGTATTGCAGTTTGTTTGACAACAAGGCAGTTGAACTAAGGTTAGTTAAATTATTCTTTAATTGCATTTAACATTAACGAAGTATACCTTTTTTAAAGGCAACACGTAGACGAACAAATATTACTATATACCAAAATCATGCGCAGGGAAGGGCAAAAAAGTTATGTGGCGTCCTGTACACCATACATGAAATATGTTCACATATTTGAATATTTCACTGTAAAAAAACTCCCGTATAGCAAGTTTTATAATGTTATCACGTTTCTTTTATCAATAAATACTGAAGAAAATTGAAAATAAATTATGAACTTTGACGATCTGTATCTCCATAATTATCAACTTTTGTACTAAGGTAAGATAAGTCAAATCGATCTATTTTCACCTCGAGAATTTGGAGTAGAATTCTATACAGACCTTTTGAGGAAACCTGTATGTTTTCTAAATAGATACTGAAATTGAAATGTAATCTGCCGACATATTTGATACCTAATACAAAAGTTACTATTATAATTTGATACGTGCCATAATAACTTAGCTGTCCATTAAATTTAAGAAATAGACACCAAATGCTGGATTTATGTCTGTAAAACGTTATACAAGACATAAACCATAGATAATTTCATCTACAAAATTTAGGCACCCATTAGTAAAATTTTTTATTTACATTTTTATATTAAGAAAATCCTGATAACTAAAAAAATACAGAATGTAAGTCACTATTTTTGTAAAACTGTAAAATTTCTATTAGAAATTAAAAATTCCTAACGAGAAAATTCCGTTTATTGATGCCTTAACAATGTCCCGCTAAACAACGTTATTTTCAACTGGAATTTTGACGATATTTTACGGTTCTACAATTAACTACCATTTGAAACAACTTCACAGTTTGGAGTTACTTAAAATAAGTCAGTTTAACAGAAATGAATCTTTTCTTTTTATGTTATGTCTTTTACATTTCATGTTTAACATTCTTTATACTACCTACATATTTTTTACAACTTTTTCAAAGTATCACAAACTATTTTAACTTTTTCATTTATAGATAGATAGATAGATAGCTTTATTTGACCATTTGATATACAATAATACACTTATGGCAAGTCAGAATACACAAAAAAAGAACACAAAAATAAAAACTATTATGTGTTTAGTAGCTAATTCATTGAAATTTCAAAACATAAAATAGGTGGAATGCAATATGTCTTCCAGTATTTTACCACTACTTGCTGAAAATATACCTGCAGGATATTTATATTCAATTTGCTATTTTATGTGTTTACTTTGCTCACTAAACGTTTAAATATAAGTCTAAACATCTTTTTTAAGACGATATATTTAAAAATCGGATTAACAGTTCACATTTTATTAACAGGGAAAACGAAATTTGTTACACTGGTCCCCATTTAACTATTTTAACTATTACATTCTTTTCGGTAACAAAGACATTTTACTGCCTTCCGAAACAGTTGTTCTATTTAAAGAACTTGTTAATTATATTCCTCAGATCACGCGATTTATCTAAAGCGGTAATTTAGATGCTCATTGAGATTCTACACTTGACATTGTCGCTACAGTATTCCTAGCAATGAAAATATATTACTCTAGCATTTCAACGCAGTTAGAAAATCTCAAGACGGAATGCCGACATCAGCGGTACACTTGATTGAAGACAACGGCGCAAAAGAACTGCAGTTTCTAGTTCATTATGCGTAATCTGATATCAATAAGAATTTGATAATGCATCAAATGAATGTCACACACTTGGATACTTTTACAATAGAAAGTGAGGTACAGTCCGTATGATATTTGTTGAGATAGAATTCCAAGAAGACCCCTGCATCACTTTCTTGGAACTAACTGCATTCGGCACCCGAGGTAGAAAGACATTGGTAGAAAATTTAAAGGCACACCCCTAACGCGGTTAATTGTTACAGTAGTTCTGATAACAGAACTTTATTGGCTTATTCTCTTCTCGAAGTTCTATCTCAACAAATAATATTGTACGGACTATGTGTATGGGTACCTCAATATAAGCATATGTTTTGCTTTATACAGAGTGGGAGAATCGCAACAGAGCAGGCAAATTTGGTATACAATTCAGTTACATTAAGGGTTATAAATTGTCTATAAATGAATGAAAGTCATTGAGATAACGCTACCCCTACCTTCAGTTCTTTGTGAATTAAAATCATCAAAGTCGGTTATGTCACTTATATTTGACTACCACCAATTACATTATTGTTTCAATAACAAAATTATTGCCCTGTTGTTCCAAAAATGACTGCAAAGTATTTATTATGTGAACAAGTTGATATTTTGTTAGTGTTTAGGATTTCTGTGAAGGAAACTGTAGAGGAAGTGCGGAAGAGTATCGCAGCATATTTCCTAACCGTATTGTTCTACAAAAAGAAACATTTTCCAATGTTAAAAGAAGAGCTCAACAAACAGGAATGTTTTTTAGAATAATTGGAGAAGAGGTTAGTTGCGGAGAATTCAGTATGAATCTCAAGGTTTATATCTGCGAATATTCAGGATTTAGATCAACGAATTACCTTCTATGATTTATTTTATATCAAGATATTAATTTTAAAGCTTGTTTCAGCTGCAGAGACATCGCCAATTTTCATTACCTCTTCTATTCGAATATCAACCCTTATAATAACTCCTCGACATTTTCAACGACAACATTTTTCATGACTTTAAAATATATGTTTGGGCGACGGGCGAGCATTATTGATATTAATATTTAATTGGTCCAGTAATTTTACGAAATCGTCTAAATGGCGAAAGTTATTTGAAATTTCTTCACACACTTGTGGCTACAAGATTTACCATTGGTCCCCAGATTACAACTTTGGTTTATGCCTGATGAAGCAGCATCTGACTTTAGCGCTTTTGTGGGGGATTTTTTAAATACACAGATTCCAAATAAAAGGATAGCAAGCGAAATAATTACCTCCATAATACGCGATCACCGGACCTAAACAAATGTTATTACATATTTCCATTGAGGACCGCTGATGGAATTTATGTGTAACCAAATAATTTCTTTTTGTACATTTAAATGACAGCAATTTAGTTTTTTCATCAATGCGCTCTCATTGAAATAATTTTTTTTATTCAAGAAGTTTGCTGAAGACTCAAATTAAATGTGTATCTGATAATTGTCAATTTTTTTGGTGATTCTAATTTACAGTAGGATGCCTTACTTCGAATAATCACGTTTTATCTTGAAAGCGACAAGGTTTATAAAAGTTTAGTAAGAGCAACAAACGTTTTAGAATCGAATTCTTTTTAAAGGCAACGTTTTCAATTTGCCCAAAGGGCAAATAAAATCCGTATGGAGTTATTATCTTACGATACCTTAACGACCTTGTACTCATAGCCATTTTATAACCCTTAAATATAAAATGTATACTAAATTTCATACTTCTAAGATAAAAACATTACGCACATAAAATATTTATTATTTTCAAAATTTACTTACTTTGAAGACCCGTACAACTTAGCATATAGGTAAGTTTGGTTAAATCACAATATTTTGAGTACCACTACATGTATCTGCCCTGTATAGGTTCTTATAAGGGACAATATAACCCTTTATATCTAGTAAACGAATAAAAACCGCCATAACAGGTATATTAAGTAAAAAATACAAGTTTTTTTAAATAAAATAAGTTTCATTCGAATAATTTCTTTTGTAAACAAAAAATTGTTTGCGTTATTTGTGACAGTAAGCTCATACAGACCATTGAACTGTGAATTTTGTTGATGGTGATTGTTGTTAAGTTAAAGACCTGATTTATGATTACGATAACAAATTGACTGTAAACTAGTCGGGTATCTGACTGGTTATAGCCTTATTAATTCAAAAACTAATGCTGATTGATGTCACAACTTCGAATTAGTGCTAACACCTGTCTGATGTTATTAAATAACTTGTATCAAGTCTTATAAAGGGTAATAATATGATAAAAGCTTTATGGAAAATGGCCATTTATTGAAATTAAAAGACTATAATGTTCCTTGATGGAACCATCAGCAGCAAATTTGATAATTTTGCTTAATTGGCAAATTTTTTAAACTGATATACTTGTTACTTATAAATTTCAAAAGATCTAACGCAGATATCCACCTGAAATAAAATATGAATATACATCGGAAGAACAGTTTATTTGTCCCAAGGAAATGTCGTTATTTGGCATTCATTTTTTTCAAATATAACATTATTGCGTTATTATTAGAATATAACATATTGAATGTTCATCATCATTCCATCAAATGTATATGTTGTCTTTAATCTATTAAGTTCTCTAGCATCTGAGTTTAACATCTTCGAATATGTTTCTAAGAAAATTATATTTGTCAGATCAAATCCAAAACTAACATTCGTTCACTATAAAAGAAACTGTTCTTTCAGTGTAAAAATCTCATCTGGTTATAGCGTTTTATTCATAATGTTATATTTTCGTTGTCTCAATAAATTTACTTTCAAAGCAATAAAAATTTCTGCGCTTGAAGTTTTTATTGTCTCAATTCGATAAATAAACATAAGAATGTATTTAATTTCATTAATGTAGCTAAATATAATGGTAAACATTAAATTATAGAATAAATGAACAGAAATAGGTTGGACTTTTGTAGACACCTATTTGCTGCTAACGGTAGTCAGTTTGGTAGATATGTCTTGTTCAAATTCACTAAATATTCAAAGCTATCACGGGAATATCCAGTTTATTTATCAACTGTTGCGAAAAATACTTACTGGGTATTTATTGAGTTGAGTTCCCAGAAACATATTGGATCACTGTTCTGCAAAATGTAGAACAACACATAACAGATCAAATTTACTGCTTCTACCTCACCCATACCTATTACTATTTAATCCAAAAGTGGACCGAAAATGTTAATTAATGCATGCAAATGATTTGAAAACTGGGTGTGTAGCAGACGTTTTGTGCTCTTAATTTCTATATTTACTATGTTACATATTGCCATTTCTTTTAGTTACTTTTTTATAAACAGAAGAAATATCGTAATAACAAAAAAATAGATTGCAATAGACTTTCAAATTTCCTTTCACTAATATCTGCGAACTTTTTTATAAGCTCATACCATTTGTCCCTTTCATAATATGGTGGTAGGAGCCGATACTTTATCATATAAATTGTTCTTTCAAACAACTTCTAAAGTTACGACTTTTACTTCTCAAAAGTTGTGCAATAATTATCACTTTTTCTTTACAAAAATTACAACAAAAATAGCAGTTTAATTATATTCGTATAAAATATTGAAAATCTGAAATATACTTTGCTATTCTGTAAAATAAAGATAACATTTTGCTTTTATTCATTTTATATTGACATTTATTTAAATTTAACTAATAAATTATTGATAGGCATATGTAACTCATATTCCTGATAAACTCAATTTAATATGTTTAAGGTCGTAAAAATATAGTCGGCGAATTTTTCTATAAATAAATATTCTACAAAGGCACATTGTTGGGTAAATTGACCCAATTTCACACACTTTTAATCAGTGTAAACAGCAGATGTGTTTAAGGAACAAATCGCCATTGATGACTGCTTTTGCAAGGACAAGATTTATAGCTCTGCGCTTCATTGGCAGCAATTTGAAAAAAGATTCAAAATTCATTTGAATAACCATACCCTTCCGTTATCTTTAAGTTGCCTAAATGAAAAACTTTCTCTCAAAACTACCATAAATATTTTTTTTTACGAAAAAAATAAGCAACAGATGTACTTATTTCCTTAGCCACTTTTTTATTTAAATGAATATGTTAATTGTTAAATCTAATTCTTTAGTATCTTTTTTTACGCCAAGTGCCTTTTCATTAATTTTACCTGTTTGACCTCGACCTTACTCCTGTCTAAGTAGAACATGTCATTTCGAAGAAATCTAATCTTTATGAATTAATTACCAAGAAATTATGTTAACTACCTCAGACGCGAAAATAATAGTTGCAGATTTTTCAACATGGGTGGTCCAATACTGAAATAAAAATGTCAATTTTTTCTGTCTCTGCATTTCTTAACATTGTTTAAACATACATAGAACCTCAAAATATAATTAATACATGAGAATTAATAATTATAATGTTTCTTTATATTACTATCCCGTCATCAACTGGATATAACTCTTAAAAACTCGATATAAAAAGTCTTTATTAGTTTACCTTTTCTGTAACTGTAAATTAAACTTTGCTGCAGAGATAATTCTTTAAGCACGAATGGATTATCTCATATCTACAATTTCCAATCTAGATTTGTGGCAATGTCGAAGATTACATACTACAGATACAACTTAGAAATGTAAAACGGACTTATTTCCATATTGAGGAAACAACAGCAAAAAATGTGAACGCAACTGATAGAAATTAGTAAATCATGAGGTAGGTGCTTGTATTTACATACATAATTGGTGATTATCACGCATGAACCTCTTTTTTAAATATAAAACTTTTTTTGCTATAAAAATTCTACCAAAATACAATTAAATGTTGAAATATTTATGTCTACAGTATTAAACACTTGCTGAAAGTGTAATTAGTAGTATCAACGTTGGATATTGGTTTCACTTCACTAAGGTCAACTAATGATTTTTTTAATTCATGGGTGTTGAATGTTGGTAGCGCAATCTGAATTTGTTTTTCAGATCAGATAGGTATATATTAAAGAATTAAGTAAAACGTTGATTGTTATTTTATTGCAGGAAAACATGTTTTTAATAATTTTTTTCCAGACCTATACTGAATCTTAATTAAAATTCGATGGCGTTGGGATAAAATTCATATACCATTTGGAAAGGGTAGTTTGCGATAGAGACAGGTGGTTTTAGTCATAGCTTGTTAATTTTTGTAATGAAATAAAATTAATTTGTTTATTACGTTACATTTTAGAGGTTATGTTCATAGCAAGTTTTCCTCTTATTACGTTACTATCAAAGTTTATTTGCATTATTTTCAACACCCTTTATACTTTAGTTTAAAATACATAATTTTCAACTTCAACTAAAAATACTGAAATACATGTTTCCTTTGGTAAACATAAAACTATTTACCAACAGTAAGTCAAGTTGGAATGCACATAAAAAGCTTTTGAAAAACAAAAGAGTAGTCTGAAATCTCAGCCTGTAATTAATCTGCTTCCTCAACGAGAGATAAATGACTAGAATTTTACAAAGGATGTAAGGTATTTAAACGGCATTAACTTGTCTTTATCTCCTCATTTCGCCATATTTGAGAGTTTTTCTTCATTTTTTACGAGAATCAAGCGACTGCACATAATTATTGTCTTGAGTTTGATACTTAAGCGATCTATGATTACTGGCTTGGCCTGCTGTCGCTTTGTCGGTATTATTATGTAAAATTATGATTAGCAGTTACAGGAAGTATAAAACTGAAAGCATTCTTTGAAAACCAATGCTGCGAGCAGAGGTTGGATATGAATTTCACATTCCACGAACGCTTCTTCAGAATATTTTACTTTAATAAACGTTTCTTAGACATATATGTTGTACGATCGAAACTAAAAGAGCTTTAATATGAAATATAGATACTTCGACGAAAGGAAAATATTAATTAATCATACTTGAAGTTATTTAACAGCTCTTAAATTTCACTTCACTTTTGGTTGAACGGAACCGTTTTGTTTGGATCTGGTCGAATGAACAATGTCTGGTCTATACAACTTTACAAACAAAAAAAACTGTTTTCCGTGTGTCAGTTGGTTGAAATCCTTTTGAATAATTGCCGAGTTCAGAAATGAAGGACGGTAAAGTTTTGTGGTATATGAGACATTCCTCTAGTATCAATTACAGTAGTAAAAATAGATCGAGTAAATCTGGCCTCAAATTCAAAATAAACGCTTTTATATATCACATGTCTGTGAAAGTACAACGATGATTATTTATTATTATGTCATCTTTCACAGATGAACATAAGAGTATTTGGTTTAGTTTTTTATATGTTTAGAAATAAGCAGCGCGATATTTTTATACATATTCGACATTCATTGCTAAAGAATAAGTATTACACATTCATTATAATTTTTTTGTTGTCGACTGGGAATTACTTTATAATTAATAGATTAGGCGATATCCGTTTTGGTTTGGGTGAATCGTATATCCACGGAGATTTTTAGCGTTTTGGTTTTCAAATATCACTAGAAATGAAAATTTTTCTATGCGCATAAAAAACGTGGGCTTAACTTTCAGCGGCAAAATATGTTAAAAAAATTCAGAAAATGTCATATTTTTCTTCCTATTTAATTATGTATCTTTTCAAGAGTTGATTTTAGGCGAAAATGGAAGAGAAAAAAAATGTTTGTAATTAAATTTTACAAAATATAACTGGTTACAAATCGAATGAATCATGATTATTGTTGTAGTAATCGAAGAAATCGCCAAAATGGGGTTAAAAATCATTACTTTTAAGGGATTTTTTTTGGGATCTTTAAGTTGGATATAGGACCTTCATTCTTGGCTCAAGAAAAGTTCATGTTACGTAGAATCATCACACCAAATTTCATTAAAATCAGTTAAATAGATTTTGCTTAATAATTTTGCAATCCAGATTTTGAAAAAAATTTGCAATTTTTCAAATTTTTCGCACAGCAAAAACCAAAGCCCTTAGATACTTGAAAATTTAATCACATATAGAATGGCTCTCAAGCTTTCAAACGCTTTTTGAAGAATTCGAATCCGTCAATTAGGAGAGCTCTGGCGCTTGTTTAAACATTGGTCGAATTTTTGTACTTATATACAATTAGAATAACTGTGAATATTCAATCAAATCAAATTTTTTAAAGCAGGTTTTAAAAGTTATTGGAAAGACGCTTCTTAAAAAAAACAGATCGATTGATCAATTAGTTACGTAGTAATAGCCGATCAAAGTTAACCGTCATTTGCACTAAATGTACTGCGACATTTTTCGAAAAATACCTTTGGTATTCCGAGTACTTATCAGGTCTAAGTTTGCAATACTTTTCTTCATTGGAAACCTACTTTAAAACGCGTTTAAAGTTATTTATGCAAGCGAGAAATTCAAGAAAATCGACGGGTGGTGGTGGTGGGAGAAGCAGAAAGCGCGGCCGCTTCGGCCTGCTCGAAATTGAATCGGCGAGTTCAAAACCGCGACACGCTTAGAAATTTTTAATATCTCAGCTTCTAGAGGTCCAATTTTGATGATTTTTTTTAAATCGATGTCTCGCGATTTAAAAAAAAAACAATTAGCGTATTTTCAAATGCCTATCGTTAATAATTGGTTTTTCAACAGTCCGATATCTTTATCTTTAAACTTCCTTTAATTATCAACTTTATTTTTTTATTGTATCAAAGATAAGTGCATAAAATTATATACTGTTTATCAAAGATCAAAAACAAATTTATTTAAATATTCTAAAATTGTTTAAACAACAATTATTTTCAAAATATGTCGAAAATTAGTAATTAAATGAGTTAATTTGTCATTTGCTTATATTTTAAATAATAAATAATATTTGAATTATACTTTAATCACAAAAAAAATAATGTTAAAAAAACAATCTTTCTTTCATTTCACTATATATTATTTCGTAATCGAAAAATACGACCTTGAAAAAAATAGATACACGTATATATCGTTAGGAGAAGAATCTCTACAACCTGTATATACAGTGTTATTTTTTTAAAACCTGACATAGGTCAACTTTTTTATTTGAAGTAATACACTAGTACTTCCAAATGCAAAATTGTAGGAAATAACTTGATTAAGAAAAATTTACAAATAATTTTTTCTAGTGTTGCCATTTAAAAAAATATCATTCTAGTAGCTACTGCAGAAATCTGGCAACACCGAAAAAAATTATTTGTAAATTTTTCTTAATCAAGTACATTTAGTGTAAACGGAATACCAAAGGTATTTTTCGAATAATTGGCCCGGATGTCCCAGTACATTTAGTGTAAATGACGGTTAACTTTGAACGGCTATAACTACGTAACTAATTGATCAATCGATCTGTTTTTTTTAAGAAGCGTCTTTCCAAGAACTTTTAAAACCTGCATTAAAAAATTTGATTTGATTGAATATTCACAAAGTTATTCTAATTGTTTATAAGTACAAAAATTCGACCAATGTTTAAACAAGCGCCAGAGCTCTCCTAATTGACGGATTCGAATTTTTCAAAAAAAGTTTGAAAGCTTGAGAGCCCTTCTATATGTGATTAAATTTTCAAGTATCTAAGGGCCTTGGTTTTTGCTGTGCAAAATTTTGAAAATTTGCAATTTTTTTTTCAAAATCTGGATTGCAAAATTATTATGCAAAATCTATCGAACCGATTTTGATGATATTTGGTGTGATGATTCTACATAACATGAACTTTTCCTGAGCCAAGTATGAAGGTCCTATATCCAACTTAAAGACCCCAACAAATTCCCTAAAAAGTAATGTTTTTTAACCCCAGTTTTGACGATTTTTTCGATTTTTACAATAATAATCATGATTCATTCGATTTGTAACTGGTCATATTTTGTAAAATTTAATTACAAAAATTTTTTTCCTCTTCCATTTCCGCCTAAAATCAACACTGGAAAAGGTACATAATTAAATAGGAAGAAAAATATGACATTTTTCGAATTTTTTTATCATATTGTGCCGCCACGTTTTTTTTTTTATACGCATAGAAAAATTTTAATTTCTAGTGATATTTTAAAGCCAAAAAGCCAAAAATCTCCCTGGATATACGATTCACCCAAATATAGACTCTTTGAAACAAATACCGTATGGACTATAATTACTTAACTAAGCAACAATGCCTTTATCCACGAAAGTAAAATTTTTCGAAAAAAACTAAATATAAAAACGCAAATGTAATATGTAGTCACTAAATCAAAGAAAACAAGCAGAGATAAGGAAATGTGACTGAATAACCTTCATCTCCCGTAGGAAAAAGAATAATAATTATCAACCAAATCGTTTCTGTGGTATCTAAAATCAAACTACAGCTTTATTTTTTCACACAATCAAAAGAAACAGATGTGCACCATATTTGTATTACATTTTACATTATTTATTCATGAAATTGTCCCAATTTAAGATGGTAACTTAAACTGTTTATTCTGAATGAGCTCCTTTTTAATATGAATGCCATGATTATTATTATCCCATCATATGACTTGCTTTTTAAGTATCAGGTTACCAAATATTCGTCCACGCAACTTTTTATGGTATTGTATTACATTTTCATTCATTACTTTCTTCTCAAATCTTACATCATCCCGATACTATCTCCATTTTAAGACTCGTGAATGAATATCTTACCTTTTTTAACTATTCGCTTTCAATGTTAATCCATATTCAGAAACTCTCTCTAGACTAAAGTTTTGAAAAAATAAAAACACAACCACTTAACTCAACACGAAACTTCTCGTCGAAGAAATTGCAAATAGCTTTAAGTACACTACTAAAATATATCAGTCAGATAACGTAGGTTCAAACTCTAAGCGAAAAAGGTAATCATATATCATTTCCTTTGATATATATATATATATATAATTTCAAATTAGCAGTTATCAAACCCTATTTGATTACCGTTATCAAGGTTTGTATCGAGGAATCTAGGACGATCACAACTTGAGGCTGTTATTATTTTTCATTTTCTTTTCAAGATCATCAGTGCAATATCAGATGAAATTAACTAGGTGATTGACAGTTACGCGAATAATAGCTTTATCGATTATGTAAGAATTATTTTTCGGCATACCTACCAACATGAGAGAAATAAGCACTTGTCCCAAATTACTTCGGTAAATTTGAGGACACAGATTTAGAAGATAACGAGGTTAATAAAGTGGTGCATCCTTGCTTGAAGACTCACTTGAAAACATTCTTTCTGACTGAATAAAAGTTAGTGACGGAGTGTAAATACTAATAAATTGAAAGATAGGTTAACTAACAATCTATCAATTTTATCACTATATCGCAATATATTAAATTTATTACTTTTCATTTTATTGGTTTTATTAAACATCAACTTTGCTATAAAACTGCTTCAGCTCACTACCCACTCCTCGATTGTGAAAGCAGCGAAAATTATATATAGAACGGGATAACCTTTGAAAAAGGAACTGACGGAGGAAGCAAATATATAAGATTTATATAAACTTGGGTCGGAAATTTAATCGTTTCCGATATTAGTAGGATGTTTAAGTTAAATTAAACTATTTATTTGTTTTTGTCAGTATATCTGAAACGAATAAGCCAACTGCTTCAAAATTTAGTAAGATCCATACTGAACTGAACCTCAGTCATTATGTTAAGATTTTACTGCAAATAATAAACGTCAGCGCAAGATGTAATTATTTTAGAAGGAAAAGATATTATATTATGCTGTTTGGATATAAAAATTGATCTAAAATGCAGTTTTCGCTAAAAAGAATGTTTTTAATATAAACTAACAACTGCCTCAGTATAACGTTTATAACGTAGTATACAACCTGATTCACTTGAATATGCTGACCATGAGAGAAAAGATTGCAAAAACAATTGCATTAAATTGCAAAGTGATGAACATTCCTAAATGATGCCTCTAATTTTTCTTTAACTGTCATATGTGTTTAGAAAAATGAAAATTCCGGTTTTATTATTTTAAAGATAACGTAACTGATATTATAAATGTAAATTTTTTCAAGTAAAACATAATTAACGACTGATATTAGTTCTTGTTGTTAGAATTTTTGTAAACCTTGTAAATTTTGGTTCACGCCAGTCAACATTTTTCTTAAGGATGTTATATTAATTTTTCGCAACTTCTAAGACCGCTTTTTATTCTTTTTAAAGAGGTGCATCATTTTCTAGGTACATTTAAAAAATTCTTATTTAAAAAAAATTGTCATCAATCAAAATCCAAACGGTTACTTATTGTTTCAAATAATCCCATAACTAAAAATCCATAATAATCATAATAATCAAATCCGGACTTCGAGGTAGTTAAGGCATATCCATCCATTGTCAAAAAAAAATATCGTTAAATCAAATGGTCAAATCCGGATTATGAAATAGTCAAGGACTATATTTTCTGATCCATCTACTGACGAAAAAATTAAGTAACTGATTATGAAAGAGTTTAAAGAGAAGGACAATGTCATGTTAAAAATAGTTTTTTTTAACAGAAATATAAGTAAGTAAGTAAGGGCACACATTTATTTTCAATGCAATGTTTCTCATTCAACACCACTTATTCATAATTGGTCAATATACTTTTGGCAATAAAATGTATGAAAGTGCCGATTTTGGAAATTATATTAAAATATCGACAGTATTTACAAATATTTGACTACATGGAAAAAAGGGTATATGTAAACGGAGCGAATAATTTTTTATTCCGATTGTGATTCCGATATTTATTATTATTTATTTAAAAATAAAATTGTTAATATCGGTACATACAATCATATAAGGTTTTTGAAATTCGTTTTTTTATTATAAATATGTTGTATGAACTAAAGCCACTATTCAACTATTTCACATTCCGTTATTTTTTAAAGGTAGTGCGATTATTTTGACAGGTAAAAATTGTGTGGTGAATGAATTTTTACTCAAGGAAAGAAACAAATAAAATTTTATACTATCTATTTTATATCGTCAAATTCAACTGCTTTTGCCGCTATTGTTATTACATATTAATTAATAAAATTAATTTGTGGTTTTAATTAATAAAATAATTTGGCATACCTGATACAACTGTTTCCCAATTTCTACGAACTAACGCGAATGTTGTCTTGTTTCATCATAAATTAAAACGATATCCATCAACTCCTAGTTGCTATACACGTACGCATTTTTGATACTTGAAAAACTAATGTAAACACTATCGCAGAAACATTAATACTAAAATCGGATTTTAGTATTCGGAATCTTTTGGGGCCACGTGGAGATTGTTTCATTTTTGTTTTGCTAAAAATAGTGTTTTATAAAATCCTATGTTTTGAAATCTTAATATACGTACGATAGCAATTGCATAACCTCTCCTCCAAGGTTTTCAAGTACTTATAATTCAACAAATTAAAATCCTTAACAATAAACTTTACATTCCATTGTTGTAATTTTCCCATTTAAACTCATTTAATTGATTCATTTAAATAAATCGCACGAGATAAAATTATCATTTTAAATAATACGTTCACAAGTAACCCTTCATAACAGATATGATAATGACGGAGTATCGTCAAATTCCTAATTACCAAAAATAAATTAGTGGTGCCAGGACAAGATAAAATCTGCCGATAAGTTCACGGACCTATCTTACTCTTATGTAATCGTCGAAGTAAACAGTTTCCATTAATGTTTATTGAACATATTGAATTATATGCTAGTGTGTTAATAGTTGTTTCAAGAAATATGCCCGATGGTCATGGAGATATCGTAATAATCATCTGAATCATCAATTTATTAGCAAGAGAAAGCGTGATGATTATCATACCGTTTTTGATTAACAAGAAGATTAAATTCAACTCAATTCCATCTCGTCCTACGAACATGTCAAGCTTGTTTCGTGCAAAACCCAATTTTAAGTGCAAATTCCGCTTAAGTCGGCTTGATTATTAATTGGATGCACTTGGGTTGTAAATTCCTACCCGCCGAACCCTGTCTGTCTGCAACGAGCATTAAAGGAATTACTTAGAAGTACCATATGGTCGATTTATGCAATATACTTTCGTGCAGACACCTATGTTAAAGGTCAAGAGTATATTTGTAATGAGAATGGTCCCGCAAATGGCAGTGCAGATCTGGAGTCGTATATTTAGACTGGATCAATTAAATACTAGCCGCCTAAATTGGGGATTATTGGGTTTTTATTTCAGTTTAATTGCTTCTGATTAATCCCCGTTTCTGCGAAATGGTACAAAACAATGTTACTCACTAAGTTTGGCATATTTTAAATTTGTGACAAAATTTGATATACAGTGTGTCCAGAAATAAAATTGCCATACCTGAAATGGATCGATTTAAATCATGTTAGCTTTGCACAAGTTATTTTTTTACCTTTAAACACAGAACTCGATAATAACGCATAAAACAGTATTTTCTACATAAGTTTTTCGCTGACAGAGCTACTATATTTATTATAAAAAATGATAGATTTATTAGACTAGACCTATTTGTGGACACCCTGTATAGTTAATAAAGTTGAAATAAAAAAGTAAATATTGTTTTGAATTTAAGTTACCGTTTTCAAAATCCCCGTGTGATAAATTGGGTATTACGTTTTGATGGCGAAAAATTCTATTATCATTAAATTTTAAGTCACTGGATTAGGCATATTACTATTTAATTATTCGACTGGTATATGTAGTAGGCATATAAGCAAGGTTAGAATTCAATTAAAAGAAAACTGAAGGTGACATAGTAATGTTCCCCCACGTTGTAGTTTCTTATAAACAAAATATATTTTCGCAGCATATTTTCTTCAAAGTTCTTGCTCTGTTCAAAACAAGTAGTCCTATCTACCTAAGTATGTCGTTCCATAACAGAATTTTTTAGAAATATGTTCAATATTTCTATTTTTATGAACCATAGGCACTTAATACGCGTTAAATAAAAGAAACTATCTAAATAATCATTTTGTAACTAAATTTTGAGTTTCCATTTTAGGTATTCGTTTCGTTTTAGTGATAAATATTTAATTTTACGCGCGCTCAAGCAACTGGTGCTAAGCCAATTTGAAGTAATTGCTACATTTCCCATGTAAGGCATGGAAAATTTATAGGTACTTTAATTAGGATATATCCACATACCATACCGCTTTTTTTATTTGTATAACAAGCGTTCGTATTTGCATACCACGCTGGCATTACTGAAAGCGAAATCAGAGTCTCCAGTTAAGTTGCAAGCTAAAATCGTTTTAATGGTTAATATTGAACAGATTTTGTTCATTAGATATGTATTTTACAGTAATAATTTGTATCATTTAATTTATCTATAATTTGGATATTTAATCATATTATGTTATAACTTGGTACAACATTAGCGAAACATCAAATCACAAAAGTACAAAAAGGTATATCTTCCTATCATGTCCTGAAATTGGAAAATAAATCAGAAAACTTGTTAACCATGCTTTCTGCATACTTTTCACTTTAGAAGTTGTATCATTAGATACCTAGAACATTTATTGATTCTGATAAATGAGCTTCTTTATAACAACTTAAGATAAAATATTATCACTAAAACTAATACCTACAATTTAATAATTAACTTATTGAATTCATGAAAATTTGATAAAATAATGGTTATTAACTATTGAAGATGTACATAGAAACATTGAGAAAAATTAAGTTGTATTATACTGGTTGATCTCCCATTCACAAGGGAGTTATAAGCGAACGGTCTACAAGTTTGAGTTATGGTTTTGTCATTAGCCCAATGGAGCTGTATCAAAAATATCTTAGTTTGCGCCTGCAGAAAACAACCTACCGACTATTCCTCACCTACGGACAAGGAAGATGAATCGTTCAACCTGTTCTTCATCTTCTTCTTCTACTAGTGGTCGGTTCTAATCAAGTCCCTTAGCACCGCATCCTTTCCAGACCTATTGTCTGTCCCACTACTCAGTCCTATTCAGCAAGTAGTTTTGTCCATTTTATAAAGTTCAAAAGCAACACTACGGAAAAATACCTTCAAATATTAGAAGATCCAGAAATCCAGAAACACACCGGTTCTTCAGTTCGCAAATCAGTAGCTACTTAGCAGATTGTGGTACAGACATCATTAGTTTGAAGCGTTTTGGAGGTTAGAAATAGCTAAAGGATGTCGAAGATTCTCTTCAACAGAAAGTCAAGACTGGGAAGAAAATTTCAAACAACAAATGCTGACACTGCCTCTTCTCTCGCTTGTTTTCGGTTACTGCTGACATTACTTCTATTGCTTGTTCTACTTTACAGTAGCAGATATTAACAGAATGATGTCTCACAAAATTTAACCTCCTTGAGTTAGTTTCGGTAGTGGAATCCCATTTCACAATGCAATTTTTCATTTTAATGTTAATACTAATAAATAATTATTTGTTTAATGTTGTTTTCTTAATTTAAATTATAATTAAATCTATTCCACTAGTAATAAAAAAATATGATCACTAGAGAATAAAATTTGATTTTTTTCAGTAAAAACCAACCTGTAAAACACCTACAAAGCTGCAATTGTTTCTTAAATATTTTTTTGAAAGATTAACACAAGTCATACAGTGCAATAAAAGAACTATATTTATTTTTTCCAACGTTGTAGGTGGTGGACGACCAATACATATTTCAAAATTAAAAATGAAGCAACCGATATTTTTCGATATACACAAAATTTGTTGGGTTGATTTATTAACAGATGACATGATTGCCAAGAAATAAAAGGTTGCCGAAAAATCTTTCACAAGAAAAACATTTTCTAACATATCCCTGTTAATAACATTCAGTTAGTTTAGTCATCATCATTTATCACTAATGTTTATCAAGTTATAACTAATAGTTGGCTGAATATCAACAGAGTACATCTTGTAATGTCGAGAATAATTGTAACTGCACACTATGTAATAAAAAAATCAAACCTGTTGTTAAAGGATGTTAAATAGTAAATCAAATCAGATGTTAGTACTCGTATAATAATAAAATATTACATACAGTAGGTACCTACCATGAACCAGCTGCGTTTAATTCAAGGACTACTAGAAATTAATTGTAAAAGTAAGATGAAAGCAAAAAATCTTACCCGCTTCACTTTTTCTTCAATAATTCTATGGATTTATACTTTATTGTCCATGAATATACAACTATAGCCCAAAAGTACATCTACGTTTTTCAACAAAGATTCTAAAAACCAGTTGCACTATTTTGACATTCAACTTATCGAAAAACAATGTATTTTTATTTATCTAAACATGGATATATTGAAAATAAAGTTTCATATTCATTCAATAAATTGTTAAAAGTGTTCAACAAACAAGAGGTCTCTTCAGAAAATAACTAAACTTTATCTTTATTGACCTGTAAAGTATGTGACTAATTTGCTTTGTTGTCATCACTAGTTTAAAAATTGTGTCGTTTTAGCACTGATTTTAATTTCCGAAATAAGAAAAAATCACAAGGAGCCAGATCTGGCGAATAAGTAATCTGTCTTTGGGTCCAAAACTGACGAATTGATAAAACTGAGTGGTCAGGTCATGATGCAAGAACCATGTGTTGTATCGCCACAACTCTGGGCTCTCTTTGCGGATTTTCTCTCAAGTAACCATTCTAAAATGCCTTGATAGTACACATGGATCACTGTTTCACCTTGAAGCAAGAATTCAAAATACACAATTCTACTAAAGTCGAAAAGAATAGTGAATATTATTTTGACATTGGATCGAGACTGACGTGCTTTCTTGGGATGTAGATATCCTTCGCCAATCCATTGTGATTATTGAACGTTTATCTCAATATCGTAGCCATAAACCCACCTTTGATCTCCCGTTATGATCCTTTGAATGAATGTTTCATCATTATCGCATTGTTCAAAGAGTTGCTGACAAACCTCCACACGATTTTCTTCAAACGAGGATCAAATTTTGCTGCAGCTCAATGCATGTTCAATTTTTCAGTCGAAATTTCATGACATGACCCAATTGAGATGCTAACCTCTTCTGCAATTTCTCTGACAGTCAACTGGCTATTTGCTCACATCAGATCTTTGATTTTCTGAAACTGGGAGTCATCAGTTGAAGTCGAAGGCCATCCTGGTCGAGAATCATCTTCAATTGACGTTTCCGTGAAAGTTGCATCGTTGTTCCAGAAAATCGCACATTTCAAAAATCGTTACTAACACTTAAACATGTTGCACTCAAATAACAATATTACGAATTTTAGAGCCCTGAGGATGGTGTAAAATAACACCGAAACGTTGGCAATGATTTAAAATATAGTGTTCTTTTATTTATTGATCTTTATCCCACTAAAACCTTGACTTGAATATTACGAAAACTGAATGAAATATCAACAATTCAAAGACATGTGGTTATAGAGGCGATTATGCGTAACGCAATGGTGCCATCTGCATATCACTAAATATCCCCACTGACGTATAATTCAAACAGTTTGGTTATTTTCTGAACATACCTCGTATACTAAGTAATAAAGATAGTATGTCCTAATAAACTACAGTACATTAATCTCTAAAAAAGGATAAAAATAAACAGAAATGTTAAACGAAAGTAAAACTAGATTTACAATGCTGGCTGCTGTACATCACCAAAAATAGAAATATAGAATCTAAGCTATTGTACATTAAACTTAAATAGAGCAAAATATTTATACTTATCTTGAATTGCCTGAGACTTACAGTACTATCTATTCCTACTTACTTCTGGCAATAAAATTTATTGAGATAAAAGATAAACAAAATTTACATAACCTACCGTAATAACTATTTTTGTCGAGATACAACCTTAACCTAAATTTTAAATGCGATAGCTGATGCTAAATTTTAAATTTATCCACGATAAGATTCATTAAACCTACCTGGATTGTTTATTGCGAAATATATTTACTACATATTTAAATAAACTATCTTTCCAAGGGAGTAAATTACTGTTATTAATTTTAATTTATCGTCTGCCGTATCAAAATTTCGACACACCTAAAAAATTTGTTATACAGGAAATATTTTTATTAGTGAACGTATGTTTTAGAAAGATAATTATATTAATTGATTTAATTCCGACTCATATCTATAATTCAAGTAAAACGTGTCTTCCTTATTTAATTTATAGAGTGAATGAGATAAATGTGTCGCAACATAAATTAGAAGTGAAATAAAACATTTATGGAAACAAAATATGTGTTCACTTTCGTGGGTCTCAAAATGATTCCCTAAACATACGCTAAGAAGATAGAAATATTGTCAGAATTAATTAGAAATATTAAAATATTATCCCAATTCTATCCAATCTTATCAGTATTCGCAATAATATTAAACATAAAATGACTTTCTTATGGTAGGTGTGACAAATAATAAATTACGATTAATTATTATTATTTCGCTGCAATTTAAAACGACACCTACTTGCCTAGCATATGCCAAAACTATTTTGTAATATATACAATGCATTTTATTTGTTACACAGCTGGTACTTATACTCTATTTCAGTTTGCACTGCTGATGATTAATATAATTACAGACATATAGTGTGATTCACAACTTATCCAAAAAAATCTGGCGATAGACGCGTCACGAAAAATGGAGTTAATATCGTAAGAAAAATGTAAAATCCTTATAGTTTCCGAGAAAAAGTTATTGAAGTTGTAGTATTTATAACCCTTACATCGCTGGGCTACTGAAGTTTCTAGCGTCATTCGTGTTGTGTGCTGTCCGTAATGCTCTCTCTCCCCACGTGGCCCCAAGCTATTTTGAATAAATTCTTTCAATTTTTTGTCCGTCCATTTTTTATTACACTTTGCTGCCGTACCGGTCTCTGACTGCACACTTTTGTTTAATCGTCCTAAAAGAATGTTTTCTTATAAACGTTTGTCTTAGATACAAAAAAATTTTATGTTTCTAAATATTTTTAAATGAAAATAAGAACGAAATTGTATGTGCAGAGTACATAAAAAAAATGTCATTCAAGAAGGGAAGAATCTCAATTCAAATCAGAGGCAGAGATATAGTCCAACCAAATTACACTTGGAGAAAAAAAAATGTTACCTGGACTTTTACAAGTGGCTTATAATAAACCTAAAAAAAATAAATGCGTGAGCAGGGGCGGCGGAGGGTTGATTTGGGGCGTTGAAAAGTTATGAAAAATTGTAGCATTGGGATTTCTGGCGAAAGTTGACGTCAAACAAAAAAGTATATAATACAAAAGTTGTAGATCATGCAAAAATATACAACTTTTGTAGAAGTCACTTTTTAACAGTTTTTTTTTCTGATTTTTCGTTTTTTATTTCTCACTTCCGCAAAAATAATTTAATTTTAACTAAACTTAGTGAAAGTATACCTTTCTCTGTCTTAAATAACCTCAAATTTTTTTAGATAAAAAATCAAGATGTTTCTGAGATAAGTATTAATTTTTTTCGGCTGAAACACTTTTTTCTGCCAGTAATAATTTTTTTCGTTTTGAAATATACTTTTTGGTGAAATAAAAAAATCTGTAATAACAGTTCAAAAACATGCTCAAAAATGTAAAAATAAAATAAAAAGTGACTTGCAACAATGAATTTTTCAGTTATTGTTGAGGATTTATTTAAATTAAAAAACATTCAAAAACTGATTACACCATTCAATTCTACGGAAAAAAATAAAAAAAAAACTGTCTCCTTGTTTGACCCGAAACTTTATTTTTGTACAGTATTGCTATAACCAAATGCTAAGTCGAATTACAAATGCACAAATGATAAATTATTTCAGGATGATTTGAGATTTCAGCAATACAAAGTATTAACTGCCAAGTCTATACTGTTGACGCGAAATCCAAAACCTCGAAATTGGAAAAAAATGGATACTTTTTTCCTGGGGAAAAAGTAATACCTATCTTAAAAAGTGACATTTTGTTACCTGTTAAGAGAGATAAAATTTCAGACTTTTTCCCGTCACAGAAAAAAATATATTTGCTGGTATCGTCATAAAACTCGTTATGCTAGGATGATAACCTAACAAAAATTAAAACAACGCCATAAAAACTTTTGCTATGGTAAAGACTGTGGAATTGAAACAATGATTAGCAAAAAACTTTTTAACCACTAATAGACTCCTTTAGCAAAATCCTTTCTGGAACCTATATGTAGCATATTATGTTGTTAGGGTTAACCATTTTCAACTAAAAGATATTTCACTCACTCTATAAAAAAAAAATCAACAGNTTGCTGCCGTACCGGTCTCTGACTGCACACTTTTGTTTAATCGTCCTAAAAGAATGTTTTCTTATAAACGTTTGTCTTAGATACAAAAAAATTTTATGTTTCTAAATATTTTTAAATGAAAATAAGAACGAAATTGTATGTGCAGAGTACATAAAAAAAATGTCATTCAAGAAGGGAAGAATCTCAATTCAAATCAGAGGCAGAGATATAGTCCAACCAAATTACACTTGGAGAAAAAAAAATGTTACCTGGACTTTTACAAGTGGCTTATAATAAACCTAAAAAAAATAAATGCGTGAGCAGGGGCGGCGGAGGGTTGATTTGGGGCGTTGAAAAGTTATGAAAAATTGTAGCATTGGGATTTCTGGCGAAAGTTGACGTCAAACAAAAAAGTATATAATACAAAAGTTGTAGATCATGCAAAAAAAATTGTAGAAGTCACTTTTTAACAGTTTTTTTTCTGATTTTTCGTTTTTTATTTCTCACTTCCGCAAAAATAATTTAATTTTAACTAAACTTAGTGAAAGTATACCTTTCTCTGTCTTAAATAACCTCAAATTTTTTTAGATAAAAAATCAAGATGTTTCTGAGATAAGTATTAATTTTTTTCGGCTGAAACACTTTTTTCTGCCAGTAATAATTTTTTTCGTTTTGAAATATACTTTTTGGTGAAATAAAAAAATCTGTAATAACAGTTCAAAAACATGCTCAAAAATGTAAAAATAAAATAAAAAGTGACTTGCAACAATGAATTTTTCAGTTATTGTTGAGGATTTATTTAAATTAAAAAACATTCAAAAACTGATTACACCATTCAATTCTACGGAAAAAAATAAAAAAAAAA